>NW_027173373.1:0-103959 GCF_018151085.1 Drosophila tropicalis | reverse complement strand
AGGGTTGGTTCGGACCTTTGGCCCACCCGAAAGGTGGAATTGGGACCTCTAGCTGGAGCACTGGGAATCCGTGTAATGGTAAGCCTCCCCCAGTCCAATTGAAACAATGTTTTTATACTTTGTTTTATTTAAGAGCCGCGGGAAACAACCGAAAAGGAAACAATTTTACGGAGGAGTCTCAATGTTCTGACACACTCTACACTGTGTAAGGTATTAAGGACACAATGTGTAAGTGTATGAGTGTGTATATGCATGTGAGTTGTTTAGTGTATGTGGGTGCTGGAATTGAGCATGGGGTTCGTTCACTTGGACTGGGTTCGTCCAGCTGATGTTGTTTGCCTGCGTTTATATGGTCTAGTGATTGTGACATTGTAGCTACAATTACAAGCGGAAGTGACGCACATCAACGCACACACGCAGTGATGAAGGGCGTAGGGAATAGACAGAGGCGGCGTCGTTCAGTAGGCGTCGTTGTTGTCTATCTTTACTTTATGTATGGCTAATGCGCCACTAAAGCTGCGCACAAATTGAGCTTATCGTATGGTTATTTCAATTCTATTTGATGCGAAAACTCGGCCCAACTGTCTTTAGTCCTTCACCAACACACATACACACACACACACACACAACTGTCAAGGAAAGTGGTGCGGTCCTATACTCGCGGGCGCTCCCTTTTAAAATCGTTTTCCTGTGTATCCAGAAGGCCTGAAATTTAACTTCGTCGGGTCAAGGAGGGCCTCTATAGGACTACCTACGTACCTCGTTGCTGGGACTCCTCTGCCACCTGTGTGCTGGCCCTGACACTTGTTTGTCCAACCTCCACTTGGCTGGACCATTGGCGTGGGTAGGGGTGAGGGGGAGGCTGCAGATCGTCTCTCTTTACTTTTTCTTCCCGCCTCTCTCATCGTTTGCTCCTGTTTTTGCTGGTGTGGGTGAGAAATATCTTTTTTTTATCCAGCTTTCTCCAAAACTTTCTTTGCTGTTGGGCAACGTCTTCCTCATCTTCACACCGCTACGTACCAGCTGATCGTACCAGTGTTGGAAAACGAGGGCAGAATCAGGGGAGCCCCTAGCCAGAAATCGGCAGGTGGCGCCTCTCGGCAAACCGCTTTAAAGCTTCTTCTTCCGCCGAATTCAAATTCAAATTTAAATTTAATTTAAATTCAATTTTCAAAAATTTCTCAAGTTGAAACCGATACCCGCCAGTCATATGAATAAATCTGTGGTATCCATCGACCATCAAGCCCGATGCGCAATGGCAGATGTGCAGAATATACAAGGGGAAGTGTCGGTTTTCGGCAGTCGTCCACGGCTCTTGCGGTCGCCGCCTCCGTGCACAGACACGCCGGCAAATGCGAATGTTGCTAATAATACAGAGGCACGAGCTATACAGGTGCAAGAAATAAACCACTTTGATGCCCCAGCAGTAACCTCACAAATAGAAGAGCTAAACGAGCTAGGAAACCTGATCTGGCAGCTGGACAGTATGTTCAATAGAGCTGACGATGGGAGAAAGCCAGTCCGCCATGTAAATTTGAGTACAAAGAACTCGATAGTGCGTATGATGGAGCTGCACGAAACACTGTGCCGAAAAATTACTGATAGCCACCCCGCAAAAATGGTCCAAAAGGGCGACATCGCCACGCAAACAACACCGGGGAAGACTAAACATCTGGGTCTTCCGACAAGTCTGAGCCAGCCAGCTAAAACTGCTACGCCCAAACGACAGAGAGAGGACGCCGCCATTCAGCGGAAAACCCCACCAAAACGTGGAAAAACGACGCAGGGTTCTCGTCCAGAACAACTGGTTAACAACTTGGCCAATACAAACACATCGTGGGCCAATTCAGTCAACGCAGCCGAAGCGGATGCAGAATGGCAGACGGTGTCTCGAAAGCGGCCTAGCAAGCAACCAGCTCGAAGGGACAAGCCCGCGGCCATTGTGATACAGGCCCAAGAAGGCTTCTCCTACGCCCAGATTCTTGGCATGGTTACAAGACGAACCGACGGCAAACTCGATGGAGTCAAGAGTAATGTAAAGCGCACAAGGAAGACTGCCAAGGGCGAGCTGCTTCTAGAACTCAAGCGAGACGGCGCTCCTGACTGCCAAAAACTAAGAAACGAGCTTAGCCAAGTTCTAGGCCAGCAAGCGTCGGTAAGAGCAGTAGGAACTGAAGCTTGGATTGAGATACGCAATCTCGACACCTTGGTATCAGCAGACCACATTAAAGAAGCAATAACGGAAATCATTGGCGATGCCACCGCAAACGTGCGTGTCCGAAGCTTGCGCCACACTTTTGGTGATACACAGCTGGCTGTCTTATCAATGCCGCGCTCGACTGCTGACTCCTTACTCAAGATGGGAAAAATAGCAATAGGATGGACGCTCTGCCCGATTCGGGAACGGCAATCAAAGCAAAGATGCTACAAATGCTTAAACTTCGGCCACACGGCGGCAAAGTGCAATAGCTCAATAGATCGCACCAATTGGTGCCTCAAATGTGGGGCGACAGATCACAAGGCAGCCTCATGCAGCAACTTTCCAGTCTGCTTCAACTGCTTAGACGCCAAACGACAACAGGTGGGGCATTACACTGGCAGCCGACGTTGCCCAATGGCGAGTGCAGGAGCGAAGCAGCAGCAAACGCTATGAAGTTTCTACAATTAAATTTGAATCACTGTGCGGCGGCGCATGAGTTTACTAGCGCAATCAGTAAGGGAGCAAAATATAGACGTGGCGATTCTGAGCGAGCCATATAGAATTCGGCCTGGCAGCTCATGGGCAACAGACTCTTCAGGGAAAGCTGCAATCTGGTTGTGCGGCAATCGTACTCCGCCTTTGCAGCACATCTACGCAAATAGAGGATTTGTCAGAGCATACATAGGCGACATATGGGTGTACAGCTGCTACTTGGCACCAAGTCTTACTCTCCAAGAATTCGAGTCGACACTGGACCAGCTGGCTCTGGATGCAAGAGGAAAGGGCAAAACAATCGTTGCAGGCGACTTCAACTCGTGGTCCACTGAATGGGGTAGTGACCGAACAAACTCCAGGGGCCGCACAACTCTTGAGAGCCTCGCCTCACTCGAACTTGTTTTGATAAACACGGGCAACAAACACACGTTCTGCAGAGCTGGCTACGGATCAGTGATTGACGTCACATTTGCAAGCCGGCAGATAGCAGCACAGACCAACTGGCAATTGAGCAGCCACTATACGGCTAGCGACCATCAAGCCATTTTGTTCACTATCGGCAGCGGTCCCGCAGAAAACTTAACCACAGACCAAAACGCTAAAATGTTTAGAGTGGATACTCTAAATATTACAACATTCGAGGAATCCTTCAGAATCCCAGAATTCACTGGCGACGCAAATAAGTTCGCTAAAACGCTAGTAGACGCCGTACTAGCAGCCTGTGATGCCAGTATGGCTGCCCGTAGATGCCACAGCAAGCAAAAGGCTCCTGTCTACTGGTGGAACGCATCTATAAGCGAGGCGAGGAGGAGGTGCCTTCAATGCAGACGACAATACCAGAGAGCGCGTGGAATGCCAGAGTTCTCTAGCCTCCAGGCCCAATACAAGCTTAGGCGAAGAGAACTAAAACTCGCGATTAAGGAGAGTAAACGCAACTGCTTCTTAGAAATGTGCAACGCCGCCGAGAACGATATTTGGGGGGCTGCTTATAAAGTGGCCATGAAGAAGCTCAACGCAAACAAGCCCGTGACTCCAAACGAATCCCAAATGAAGCTCATCGTGGAGACACTGTTCCCGAACTGCTCAGCTATATCGCCAAGACCCACTCGGATCGCTACCACACGGGACGTATGCGACATTAGCCCCGATGAAATTCTGGCAGTCGCCGCAAAGTTACAGGATCGAAAGGCTCCAGGCCCCGACGCGATACCAAACAAGGCGCTAAAACTGGCCGCACGCCTCCAGCCCGGAAAATTTGCAGAAGTTTTCAACAAATGCATGCACGATGGCATTTTTCCAGACATTTGGAAATTGCAAAATCTGGTGCTTCTACCAAAAGCCGAACAAGCCAGCCGAGGACCCATCAGCATACAGGCCAATCTGCCTTTTAGACTCGATCTCTAAACTGTTTGAGAAACTGCTGGTGCAGAGAGTTGAGTCCGCCATCAAGCACTCTGGCGACCTCTCACCGATGCAGTTTGGGTTTAGACGCGCAAAGTCCACAATCGACGCGCTACAAACGGTAGTTGGCATAGCCAGCAATGCCATCGAGGGCCAGCGATGGAAGGGTGGCAAGAAAGAATACTGCTTGGTCACCACTCTAGATGTGAGAAACGCGTTCAACCCCGCAAACTGGAGTCGGATCCTAAGCTCCCTTCGGGAGTTTCGGGTACCAGAGTACCTAGTCCTCATGGTGGAAGACTATTTCCGAAATCGAATCTTGCGATACAATACCCAAAGTGGCTGGCGCACCCATGTCGTCAAAGGAGGTGTCCCACAAGGCTCCGTTCTGGGTCCAATCCTATGGAACGTGATGTATGATGGCGTGCTTAGGCTTTCTCTACCATCTGGAACCCATATCGTCGGCTTTGCAGATGACGTGGCGATAGTGGTGGTAGCGAAGCACCTACATGAGACGGAGGACAAAACGGCCGTGGCAGTCGACATAGTCAAAGGATGGCTAAACAATGTTGGCTTGCAGCTTGCAGTCCAAAAAACCGAAGCTGTCTTGATCAGCAGTCGCAAAGTCGTGGAGGTAGCCGAAATTTCTCTGGATACGTGCAAAATAAAGTCATCCAGGGCAATACGCTATCTAGGCATTTTAATAGACACCCGCCTTAGTTTCAAGGAACACTTGGAGCACGCAAATATAAAAGCTGCAGAAATAGGCCGCTGCATTACGCGGTTCTTGCTCAACTCCAGAGGCCCAAGCCAACGGCAACGGGTACTACTGGTAAACGTCGTGAGATCAATAATGCTCTACGGAGCTCCTATTTGGGCAAAGGCTTTGCGGCAGAAATCATATCGCCAAGGGCTCGAGGCAACGTATAGATTGGGAGCCATACGAGTGTGTCGAGGCTTCCGAACAATGTCAGACGAGGCTGCGCTAGTAATAGCTGGACTGACACCTATCGATCTTCTGGCGAAGGAGTCCCAGTTCATCTACAATAGACGGCAAACTAGCGAATGGACGCCACTGGCAAAACAAGAGGCCAAAAGAGCAGCCAGAAGAGCGAGCTTAGAAGAATGGCAAGCAAGATGGTCATCCTCAACCAAAGGCAGATGGACGTTTCGGCTGATCCCGAACCTGGAGCTCTGGCTCCCGAGAAGTCACGGCGAAGTCACGTTCGAGTTAACCCAACTGCTAAGTGGGCATGGATGTTTCAGCTCATATCTACACCGATTTGGGCACGAAAGCAGCCCAGTATGCGTTCTATGCCAAAACGGCGTAGTAGAGGATGCCGAGCACGTGCTTTTCTGCTGCCCAAGATTCCAGAGTGAACGCCATGAGCTCGAAGAAACCTTTGGGGAACTACCTACGGTCGAGAACACTGTCAACAAAATGTGTGCTAGCCAAGAAAAGTGGTCTGCGGCCTGCTCATTTGCTAAAAAAGTTATGGACACTCTTCGCCGCCTGGAGAGGCAGCGAAACGCTTGAGGGGCATGAGGCCCGCCTTTTAAGCCTGCGAAGCAATACCCCCCGGCAGTCCCGCAGGTTATATTGGCACCCAACACTTCTTCTTTTCCACTTCTACCTTCTCCACACTATACCCTTTCATCTTAATCTAACTTTGTTATATTATTGTTAAATAAATGAATTAAAAACACACACACACACACACACAAAGAAGACAGACGATTTCACCCACACACCCCCAAAAAGAAGACAGACGATTTCGAAGTAAACCGCGGTACTGTCGGTATATATTTTGCTCCGTCTAAACTTTCATAAACTGGTGTCCGGAACGCCTGTAAAAGCCAAAAAAGGAGTCAGATTGATTCCAAGGGAGACTAAGTACATACCACGTCGTTGGAGCCCCGCTGCAGCCCTCAATATTTGGCCTAGTAGCAATCTTTGCTTCTGCGGCAGGCCGGTCCACTGACGGTGGAGGGGGCGAAGGGTGACGGCTACTTGCCTCTCTTTTCTTTTTCCCGCCTCTCACCACCAAATATTTCCTGGTGTGGGTGAGAGTTTTTTATCCGAATTACTTCCAGAATTGTGCGTTTTGTTGTTGCACCAACTTTTTCTTAGTCAAAACTGCATCAACACAGCTGATCTTGCCAGTGTTGGTAAACGAGGGGAGCAAAGGGGAGCCCCTACCTAGAATTCGGCAGGGGGCGCCTCCGGGCATTTTTGGCGGCAGATTTAAATTTGGATTTAAAATTTAAAATCTGAATTCAAATTTGTTTCCAAGCCTGTCCCCATGGATAAGCTAGCTGCATCCTTGGAGCATCAATCCCGCATTGGTGAAGATCTTCTAGGCACTGCTGCACCAGAAGAGTCGATTTTCGGTAAACGCCCGCTGCTCATGCGTTCGCCACCGTCAGCGACAACATCGGCATACAGCGTACCCCAAACGGTTGCAGAGGCTGGGTTAATGCCAGACAGTCCATGTTTGGCACCGAATGGCCCAACTGTTCAAGTGGTCTCGCACATTCCAGAGCTGGATGAACTGGGATCACTGATATGGCAGCTGGACAACACCTTTAATCAAGGCATCTCGGCGGACGATAAACCACGAAAGCCAGTCCGACACGTTAACATGGGCACTAAGCAAGCCATTGTGCGAATGAAGGAGCTGCAGGAACTGCTCTGCCTCAGAGTGCTTGCGGGTGAGTTTCGCAAAACCCCGCATAACAGCGACAAAAGCACACAAATTACGCCAGCGAAATCGGGCTCTAAGCCAAATAGGCCTATAATGGGGAGCGATCATGACTCCGCCAAGCGCCGCAGAGAAGACATAAGTCGAAATACTCCCCCAAAAAAAAAAACACCGTGGAGCGACAATTCCCAGAGAAAAATTAATGCGGGAACAAACATCTGCCCCTGGGCAGGTAGGAAATGAGCGCGATCCAGACCAAATCGCCCATGAATGGCAACAAGTTACGTACAAACGTGCGAACAAAAAACCACCAGCGAAAAAGGATTTCCCTAGGCACCGGCCAGACGCTATTTTGTTAGCTAATAAAGCCAATTTGTCATATAGCGATATGCTAAAAATGGTAACGTCTAGTGAAGATGAAAAAGTGCGCTCGATTGGCGCTAATGTACGCAAGGCAAGACGCACAGCGAATGGAGACCTCTTATTGGAGATGAACAAGCCGATGGCTGAAAACCTCCAGAAGCTTACGAAAGATATCGAAGTAGCTTTCGGTGCTCAGATTGAGGCCAAAGCACTCTCAGATTTCATCAAGCTTGATGTCAGAGACTTGGATGAGATGGTGTCTAAGGACGAGCTAGTGGCTGAATTTTCGAGCCAGTTTGGCGTCCAAATTACTACTCTGGCGATAAAGAGTCTACGACCAGCATTCGCTGGTACACAGCGGGCGACCATCAGCGTTCAGGCAGCCCTAGCCAAAGATATCCTAAATGTGGGCAGAATCAAGATTAGGCTGAACGAAAGCCGCATTAGAATAGACAATACACCTGTTAGATGCTTCAGATGCCACGAATTTGGGCATGTTTCAGCACAATGCAATTGCCAAGAAGACAGAAGCGACTGGTGCCTACGGTGCGGCGAAAAGCGGCATAAAGCCAGAGGCTGTAAAAACGCAGCGAAGTGTTTCCTATGCACTGCAAATGGCATAAAAGAAGCGGGTCATGTTGCCGGGAGCCAGCGTTGTCCTTATGGGCCCCGTTGTGGCCAGAACGCTCTTACAAAAAATGTAAATCATGGTTAAGTTCATGCAAATTAACTTAAACCACTGTGAAGCAGCACATGATATGCTGAAGCAAACGACGAGGGAACAAAACATTGATGTAGTCATCGTAAGCGAGCCATACAGACTCCATGGCGGCAACAACACGACCTGTAGTACGCAAAGAAAAGCGGCGATTTTGCTAACTAGCGTGCGACCGCTGCAAATGTCTCAAACCCGGGCTTTTGCACATTTTGTACGGGCTAAGATAGACCGGTTCTGGGTGTATAGTTGCTACATGCCACCTAGCATCGATCACCAAGAATTTTGCGCAGCGCTGGATGAGCTGGCTACCGACGCAAGAAGCCACAGCCCACTCATTATAGCTGGTGATTTCAACGCGTGGTCCTTAGAGTGGGGCAGCGTTTCGAACAATGCTAGAGGCCGTGCCTTATGGGAGGCTTTTGCCCTTGCCCTACTAAAGTATATCAAAATACATTCAGCCGAGCGGGTGTAGGATCGGTCATTGACCTCACTTTTGTCAGCAGCAGCATTTTTCGGCGCTCCTCTTGGAAAATCGGCGAATTCTACACGGCTAGCGACCATGAGACGATCCTTTTCGAGATCGGAGGATCAATCCGTCGGCGAGATGTGCATCCGGTGGCATGTAAAACGTACAAAGCGGATACCCTGAATGTTCCCCAATTCGCTGCCGCTATAACTGGTATAGAGTTGGCAACGGAGTCAGCCCAGAGTATGGCAAACCAATTGGCTCGTAAGTTAGACGAGGCGTGTGGCAAAAGCATGCAGGAACGTAAAGCTTACCGAGGCCACCATAGATCGGTATTCTGGTGGAATGATAGCATTGCAGAAGCTCGACGGGCTTGCTTTAGGGCAAGACGGTGTTACCAACGGGCGCGAAAAAGGAATGATGGCAATTGGCCATCTCTTCATATAGTTTTTGCAAGAACTCGCAAGGCATTAAAACGGGCCATACATTCCAGCAAACGGGAATGCTTCCTTGAGCTGTGTGACTCAGCTGATAAGGACCCCTGGGGCAAGGCCTATAAGATTGTAGTGAAGCGTGTGTATGCAAATAAAAAAACTGCACCAACAAATCCGGAGCAGCTGCGGGATATAGTACAATCTCTATTTCCAGCTAGAAGCGATGCACTAACGTGCAGAAGACCGATGCAGACACATTTTGCTGTCGATGTAGTCTCAAATGAGGAGATAAAGGCCGCGGCTGGACGCCTCAACCCTAGTAAAGCTCCAGGGCCAGACGGCATACCAAATCGCGCCGTTAAGCTGGCAATGATGCTGAACCCAGATATATTTGCACAGGTGTATTCCCAATGCCTCCGGGAGGGCTGCTTTCCGGACATATGGAAGCTGCAAAAGTTGGTCCTGCTGCCAAAACCAGGCAAAAGCCTAGATGAGCCATCAGGATACAGGCCAATTTGCCTAATAGACACCATAGGCAAGGTCCTGGAATCTATTATATGTGCGAGGCTAGAGTCAGCCATCAGGCTAGGCGGCGGTTTGTCACCCAATCAATATGGCTTTAGAAAAAGTAAGTCCACAACTGATGCCATTTCAAGAGTGGTCGATATTGCCTCAGAAGCTATTAAAGGTGAGAGATGGAAAGGAGGTGCAAAAAAAATATTGCCTGCTGGTCACCCTCGACATAAAGAACGCTTTTAACACTGCCGATTGGGGATCTATTCTTGACGCACTGCAAAACTTTGGAGTCCCGGCCCACATTCATGCCATCACCTGGAGCTACTTCGGAAGGAGGCAGTTGGAGTATACATCCGATGCTGGAAGCGTGCTGCATTCCATATCTGGCGGGGTTCCCCAAGGATCCGTTCTGGGCCCTTTGCTATGGAATATAATGTATGATGGCGTCCTGAGGTTGACACTCTGTGATAGCTGTCAACTAGTAGGCTATGCAGATGATGTTGCACTAGTCGTCGTTAAAAAAGAGATTAAGCAAGCAGAGGCTGCAGCGAACATGGCCATCGGAAAGATAGTAGAATGGCTGGGCTCCGTGGGACTCAAATTAGCGGCGCAAAAAACAGAGGCCGTTCTAATTTCAAGCAGGAAACTTGTTGAGACAGCACAAATTACTGTTGAGGGGACTACGGTCCAGTCCAAAAGAGCTATCCGCTATCTTGGCGTGTGGATAGACACTCGACTAACCTTTCGGGAACACCTAGCAAACATTCAGGAGAAGGCATCTGTATGCGTGCGTTCGTTCTCAAGGATCCTCTTAAACACGAGGGGCCCAAAACAAGAGACGAGAAAGCTGCTGACGACAGTACACAGATCCATTGTACTTTATGCGGCTCGGATCTGGAAATCGGCTTTATTAGTAGAAAGCTACAGCAGGGGCATACGGTCAACCCACAGACTTTGTGCACTCAGAGTCTGCTGCGCGTTTAGAACGGTATCTGACGACGCAGTATTAGTGTTAGCTGGGATGCTGCCACTTGACATTCAGGCGGATGAAGACACAGTCGTAGCTGCAGCACCTAGTGATAAGCCCTCGAAGAAACTGGCACGCGCACAGGCTAGAGGCAGAAGCCTATTAACATGGCAGAGAAGATGGGACGCGTCACAGAAGGGCAGATGGACCCACCTGCTGATCCCAAATATAGAGAAGTGGTTAGGCAGAAAGCATGGGCATAAATTTCTACCTAACCCAGATACTTAGCGGGCATGGATGCTTTAGGCAATATCTCCATCGCTTTGGACACGAAGAATCGCCTATGTGCACAGTCTGCAGCGATAACAGCGTAGAAGACGCACAACATATTCTTTTCAGGTGTCGGCGCTATGAGTCCCAAAGAAGGCACCTAGAACTCACTGCAGGGGCTGGATTAACGGTGAACAACCTCGTGGATTCAATGGTTGGCAGCCCACAAACATGGGAAGCGGTCAACAACTTTGCAGCATATGTAATGCGGGATCTGCGACAATCCGAACGCATGAGAGCTGGAGCGTCGTAGAGAGAGCCACCGACCCTAGGAAGCAATTCCCACGAGGACGTCCCCTAGGATCAAGCTCCCTTTATGACATCTTTTTCCTATGTATATATCTATCTATACCTATCAATAAAGGAATAAAAAAAAAAAAAAAAAAAACACACACAAAGAGAGATCTATCGAAGCTAGAGGAACGACGCTGATTCGACGCTCCGTTGTAATCCGGTTTTTTCGCTAGTCTACGGGACGTGTATTATGTTATATATATACCAAGACCGGGTTCCTTTGATAAAAATAGTATATCCAAGATGAACACGTCAGTGTCCATGCATAGTCGTTTTTAGAATGATTCTTTATTCCAAATTATTATTTTGCTTAAGCTAAGTTTACATATATATTCTTATGCTGCGACTTATGCGACAGCTACAAAAGAGAGGGAGAGTGTCAGTATGTACATACATACATATTGTTGGAGCGCTTGCATCAAAGTGCTTGGTCAGCGTTCACACGCTGGCCTGGCTCTAGCTCATGTTACGCTTGTGCATACATTGCTTATGTGAATATATGTATGTGCATATACAAATGTACATACATATATGATCATGCTTAGCTGTATATTTATGTGAATATGTTTATGTACATACATCAATGTATATATATAAACATATTCAAGTGCACAATTATATTTTAGTGCGTATATGTTTAATTGTTTATACTTGCAACAGAGTGTTACAAGTTGAGCTCATTGTACTGAATGATTATTTGTATGAATATACTACACCTCCCCTTTTTAGAGAATAACGTAATATTATGGAGTTATTAATAATCATTTAGTTAATTAATTAAAGGTAAAATAAGGGTAAGGTAAATGTGTATATTGAGGAAAAAAAAATTTTTTTTTTTTTGTGTTTTAGATTGTGTCTGCTTAGACAAATTTTCTTTCTCTCTTTTCTTTTCGAAATCAAATGAATATATTTTCGATAATAGATGAATCCATAAAAAAATTTTATATACATATATATATATATTTTTTTTTAATTAACTTTTGATATTATATATTTATTTTATTATTATTTTTTTTTTTAATCTATCTTTATGTACTTTTTGTATCCTACCTTTATTGTTTCTAATTTTTATATTGTTATTTTTACCTATTTCTACAACATCGAAGGGTCCTAAATACACTGAATCAAGCTTATGACCAGTTTCGTTTTTTAAGAAAACCTTGTCTCCTATTTCTATTTTAAAATCTGATACTTTTTTATCATTTATTTCTTTTTGCTTAATTTTATTGTTTTCTAAAATTATTCTAGCTCTTTTATACGCGTTTTCTAATCTAAACTTAACTTCCTTAGAATAGTCTTCTATATTATATATTGGATCTATAGTATTAACGCTATTAAATTGAATTGGTAGGTTACTTTGTCTACCAAATACAAGTTCATATGGACAATAATTATGTGTTACTGATGGTGTTGTGTTAAAACAATACACGAAATACTGTAACCATATGTCCCAATCAGTTTTATCTACTGAAATATATGAACGAATGTACTCGTTGAAGCTCCTATGACTTCTTTCAACGGTACCTAATGTCTGGTTGGTTGTAGATGTTATGTTATCTATTTTCAAATATTTGCACAGCTCAGTAATAATGGAATTTTTATATTCTGTTCCCATGTCCGTAATGAACGTCTTCATTGGACCGTACTTCAGAATAAAAGATTCGAATATGGCTTTTGCTACAGTTGTTGCACTTTTGTTTGCAACAGGAACTGCTACTAAATACTTTGTCAGGTCACATATTAATGTGATTGCGTATTCATTCCCATTTTCCGAATGTGGTAGTGGACCGATCGTGTCTACTATCACTCTGTCAAAAGCATATAGTGTTGTTTCGGTTATAATCATAGGTGATCTTGTATGTTTTGTCGTTTTCGACGTCAGGCATTTTGGACATTTATTAATGTACTTTTTTACACATTTAGTCATGTTTTTCCAATAATATCGTCTCTTTATTTTTGTAATTGTTTTATTTATGCCTGTATGACCTCCTTGAATGGGATCGTCATGGAATGTAGACAATATAGCTTCTTTTTCTTTCTTATTATTTACTTGGGTCACCGGCTTGAGTAGCGCTACTCTTAAAAATTGTAAAATTCTATTGCCCATATTTTTGAAAGATTCTATTGAAATAGTTTCAAAGATCTTTTCGCTCGGTGCCACTTTGACTTTGGTGATACTAAGTATACCGGCTTCTTTTTCGAGCCTTTGAAAAAACTGACCTAAGTCGAGAATTCCATTGGTATACATATCGCAAATGTCAATTCTTGCTATAACTTTCTTGCCATGTTTGAATGTGGTCGAGGAATCAGTTATTCGCAAGGTCACTACTTTTCGTACTTCGTCATTTACAATAACGTCATATACGTTGGGCTCGGAAGCTTTTTCAAGATTTTGCCTTGGCAATAGTTCTTGTTTATTTTCTGCGCAGAAATTGTTTTGTCTACTTTGGTACCTGGTAGTGACTTTCAGGATTTTTTTGTTCATGTCAATTAGATCGGATATTGCTATCCTTGATAGGGCGTCTGCCACAAAGTTATCTTTACCTCTCAAATACTCTACTGTAAAGTCGTACTCTTCCAATTCTAGCCGCATGCGTGTCAGTTTTGAACTCGGGTTGACCATGGAGAACAAATATGTTAATGGTCTATGGTCTGTTCGCACTGTGAAATGTTTTCCATATATATATGGTCGAAAATATGTTATTGCCCAGTGTATTGCTGCTAGCTCTTGTTCTGTAGTACTCTTGTTGCTTTCACCTTTAGTGAATGCTCTTGATGCATATGAAACTGGAAGCTGGAGTCCATTATAGTTTTGTGTTAAAACTGCTCCACATGCTTGTTTGCTTGCATCTGTGATTATGCAAAATTCTTTGCTAAAATCCGGGTACTGCAATAGATTAGGTTGAACGAGCTTTTCTTTTAAGTATTGGAATGCATTTTCGCATTCTGCTGTCCATTCGAATGGAACATTCTTTTTACATAATCTTGTTATGTGCCGGGAATATTCGGCGAAATTTTTTATGAAACGTCTATAGTAATTGCAAAATGCAACGAAACGTCTAGCACTATCTGCATCATGTGGGACTGGATAATTCTTGATGACGTCAAATTTTGTGTCGTCTGGCAAGATTCCTTTATCTGTGCATTTGTGACCTAGGAATGTCACCTCATGCATAAAGAATGAACATTTTTCTGGATGCAGTTTTAGATTATTTTTTCTGCAGAGTTTAAAAACATCTACTAAATTTTTAATCATATGTTGTTCAGAACAACCAATAACGATTAAATCATCCATATAGAGGAAAGCTTGACTTGGCTCAAGCCCCGAGAATGCTATTGTCATCATTCTCTGAAATGAATTAGGTGCTATTTTTAGACCGAAAGGTAATCGTGTAAAACGATATGAGCCATTGCTTGTTGAAAAAGACGTTATATCTCTTGATTTTTCTTCTAGTTCAATTTGATGAAAACCTGACATTAAGTCAAGGCAAGAAAAATATTTTGCTCTTCCCAATTGATCAAGAATATCATCAATTCTGGGGAGCGGAAACTTATCTGACAGCAATTTTTTGTTTATTTGACGATAGTCAATTACTAATCGCCAGTTTTTTTCTTTAGATCCCGAAAGTGTTTTCTTTGGGACTAGCAAGAGTGGGCTATTATAAGGCGAAACAGATGGTTCAACAATACCCTGTTCGATTAACTTTCCAACTTGTCGCTGGATCTCGTTTATTTGGCTATGCGGACTCCGGTAATTTTTCACATATACCGGTTCATCATCCTTAAGTCTTAATTTTTGTTTATAAAAATTATTTGTTGTGATCGGTTCGGTGTCAAGTCCGAACACATCACTATACTCAGTGCATAACTTTTCGAGTTTGTCTTTGAATAGTATTGGGAATTCCCATTTATTTCCCAATTTCTTCAATTTATGAATTACAGATTCTTTTCTTATATCTCTGGTATTTTGAACTATATCGTAGTTCGAAAGTGATTCAAATTTTATATTGTTAACGCCTACTATTTGGCATATTATTCTGTGGTATTTAAGAATCGGACAAAAGTACTTTGGGCTGTTGCAATAGTGTTTGCGACATAAACGCCCGGTTTAATTTCCTGATTCGGAATCAAAATGTTATCTTCTGCTGAAGATAGTTCTATTTTGCGTACCACTTGGGATCTTGCTGGTAGAAGTGTTGAGTTGTTACCAGAATTGAATGTTATTGGAACATAAATTGGGTACGTTAATTTTTGTGGTCTAAGTATAAACCAATCTTCTGAATTGCTGTAATCTAATTTGCAATTAAAAGTTTTTATGAAATCTAATCCTATTATTCCATCGCATGGGATTGCGAAATCTGAATGAAGCATGTGAAATTCGTATGGAATAATATATTTATCTGTCTGCAATTCTATTGAGACTAGGCCTTTGGAGTTTATTACTCCTTCTCCTATGCCTCGAATGTCTACAGTTTTGTTTACTTGGATGTCGTGAAATACATCAGAATTTTCTTTTATTATTGAAATGTCTGCACCGGTATCAATTAAGAATGTTATTTTCTTATTTGTTTTAACATTCTTAAATGATACGAAATTATTAAGACTTAGGTTAATGGAATAGACTTTATTTTTTAATTTTGAGCATTTGGAGGATCTTGTCCGTTTCCCTGGTCGCTTTGGGTAATTCGGACATTTGTGTTGTTGTAACCATTCTGTTGGTTATTTGTATTTTGTCTATTATTATTGTGTCCACCTCCACGGCCGCCTTTTCGGTAGCGTGAATAATTTCGGCCTCGTTGGGCTCTGTGGGCATCGTTATTGCTCCAATTCGAGTTGTTATTGTTCCAATTCGAGTTGTTTCTCCAGTTACCATTATTGTTATAGCGGCGTCTGCCGCGGTCATTATGCTGGGCATAAAAAATGGTATTATTTTGGAAACCTTCTGTGGAGCCCGTCCCTACTGAAAGAGTGGTGAATCTAGCAATGGCTTCTTTAGCCGAATCAAAGTTTCCTGATTCCATTAATAGCTGGACTCTTTGACTTTTGGTATGGCTTACCATAGCATTTACTGCCACTTTGGTGGTGTATTTTATTGCTTGTTCAGTTGGAAGACCATCCGAAATATATGCGCCTTTAAGGGCGTCGGTCAACTCAGTAATCTCCTTTGTGTATGAAACACAGTTATTGGGGTTTCTTTGCAGATTTTTAATTTTTGCTGTTAAAAGATCCACTGATTCCCCCTTGAAGATTGTTGATAGTTTTCGTATTACTTCATCAATCGTTGTTTCAGAACTTAGGGTATTACCCGCTTGACCTTTTAATTTTGATTTTATGATTTCGATAGCTACTGCTTGTGCGTTTCTTTTATGCTGTTAAGTACGCGAAGCGCTCCAAGGAAACCAGGTAGATTTTTAATATCACCATCGAAGTATGGTAGCAGCCTGGTGGCTGTGTTTATGAATTCTACCACTGTTTGTGTCATTTTGTTGTTTTCTTTGGGAATTGTTGGCTTGTTAAGACTTATTGCTGATGGTTCTTCTTGACTTATTTCTTCATCAGCCATTAGTTGCGTTTTTTCTTCCAGTACTATTGAAGTTTCCAAATCTGATGTTTGTTTAAATTCAATATTGTGTCTGTTAAACACAGTTATTGCTTTTTGTTTGTAATCACTGTAGAACGCACTTGCGGCTGCTTTTTGCCATATCTTTAGTTTGCTATAGTGTTCAGTTAATACTGCTCTAATAGCTTGAAGATTCTCGGTTATTATCTTCGTGTGTTTGGTTACTGTGTCTTGGGATGTTTCTCTATTCTGCGAGAGGCACTTACAAGATTTAGTTAATTCTTGTGCGTGTATTCTAGCTTTTCCTATTATATCATCCCAAGTAACCATAGTTTGTTAAGATTAATTTCTAAGATTAATTTCTATTTCTATTTTGGATTCTTGAGAACCCATTTTACTAAAAAAAAAAATTTTTGTCGTTTAGACCTGTTGTTAATTTAAGAAAAAAAATAAAATTGAAAATGTGTAAGGTTTTACTATTCTATGTCTATTATTTCTACATCTGAGTCTGTTAAATCTATTGGTTCTGCACTCGATTCTGATATGTTTATCAGCGCAATTGAGTCCTTGAAAAGTTCGTGGACCCATCCGGGCACGTCTTTTCTTAAAGGAGTCTTAGCTAACAATCTATTAACACTTTTATGGATTTTTCCATAAGATCTACAATATTTTTTGAAATTTGTAGTTGTGGGCTATCCAATACCTTATTTCCTTGTATTTGTGATTTTTTTTGGAGCTGTTTTGTTTCTGCTTTATCCATATTCTACACTAACTGCCTAAACCTATTAAACTGATTATGGATGTATTTAGTTCTTTACTGCTGTTGTTCCTCCATTAGGTAGAAACGCAGTGTGCCTGCTGCGTTTGAAAAACAGCATACATATGGTACCGTGAGAATGAAACTCATCTGTACCCTAGTGCCTCCTTTGACTGGGAAATCTTCGCCCGTTATGTCAAGGTAAGCTAACCTAATTTGTACTAAGTTTATGGAGCGTTGAGGTGAGGTACTTCCCTCGCTCCTAAAAACCTCAATTAAGTCTTGGACTATGCTAGGGTGCCTGTTGTTTATTTTTTCAAAGTACCTGTCACAATGGGTCATTTTTTTTTTTTTTTTTTTTTTTATATATATATATATATATTTTATCTTTTGTTAAAAAGGTTTTGATTTATAATTGCTTGTGTGCATATGTATTTTTAGATCTTATCTAGATCGTTAGCTTGGCTTAGAGCTCTTTTTGTTACACATTTATTGTGTAATAGGTAAGCCTTATATAATACATATGCGCACAATATTATGACAATTATTAAAAGTAGTATGTTCGTTAATCTCATATCAGCATTTGATGATTCAATTTTATTTATGACATTTGCAGTGGAGTCCACTGATTTTGTTTCGATTAACCCCATTGTGGGTATAACGGATATATCATCAAATTTACTTATACTATTATCGAACATACGTATGGGATTTTTGTTTTTATTTTTTATAAGTATTCAAAAATATGAAATAAAGTTCATAAAGACAGGTTAAAAACTTGTTTTTTAGCAATTACTTTAATTTTTTTTTTCATAAAATGTCTGAATTTGATTTCTATTTGAAATATTAAAATAAGATTGTTATGGATTCATGCGTATTTTTTTTTATTTTAATTATTTGTGAAGAGAAAAAAAAAAGTAAGAGAGAAATAAAATTTATCTCAACTGTGTCTTGCACAGCGAGCCAGAGACGTGGAAAAATTATAGAAAATGTGGTTGGCTCACAATTCAGGTATACATTTCATTTGTCATTTATTGTTAAAAAAAAATCTCCAACCACATTGTTAGTAAAAGCCTATCGGACAGTTAGTATGTCGCAAGTTGCACTTTCGTGCTTCAACTTGCTATTAAGGTTATTATTACTATTATTAAATTAAAGGCAAGTTAAGGCTTGCGCATTTCTGCGGCCCCCTTGCGTTTCTTCGCTCTTTGGCGAAGTTCAGCTTTCAGTATGTCAATACGCTCTATGCAGCGTTGTCGGTCTTCCTCCGTCTTCAGAGTGGCCAGTAGGTCTACTTCCAGCCTCTTCTGCTGGAGTAGCTTTCTTACTTGGCCTCCTCTTTTTGTCTTCTTTGACTCTGTTGATTTGGTGTTGCGGGCCCGGTACTCAGCTATTGTGAGTGGGCGCGGTCCATCGTTGGGATACAACTCTAACGCTTCTTCTAGCGTCGGCGCATCCCTTTGCTCGATAGGAGCAGATTCCGCAAAGGGAATATCTTCACTGTTCATTGGTGTTCCTTGTTGATTGATTGGTTGATTTTCTTTTGGTTCGCTTGATTTATAAATGGTTCCAACCGCTGCTTCTGCTTTCTTCTGGGCATTTATTCCAATTGATTTAAAATAAAATTTTCATTTAAATAAATAAAATGTTCATGTTTTGTGTTGTGGTTAATATTTGCAGTTGTTGTTCTTCTGACATTAACGTTGATTGATGGTTTGATTTTTGCATTTGGTTTGCAGATTGCAGTTGTTGTTTTTGTTAGCAGATAGCGGGTCCTTGTCCTGTCACGGTCGCCATGTTATATATATACCAAGACCGGGTTCCTTTGATAAAAAAATAGTATATCCAAGATGAACACGTCAGTGTCCATGCATAGTCGTTTTTAGAATGATTCTTTATTCCAAATTATTATTTTGCTTAAGCTAAGTTTACATACATATTCTTATGCTGCGACTTATGCGACAGCTACAAAAGAGAGGGAGAGTGTCAGTACATACATACATATTGTTGGAGCGCTTGCATCAAAGTGCTTGGTCAGCGTTCACACGCTGGCCTGGCTCTAGCTCATGTTACGCTTGTGCATACATTGCTTATGTGAATATATGTATGTGCATATACAAATGTACATACATATATGATCATGCTTAGCTGTAGATTTATGTGAATATGTTTATGTACATACATCAATGTATATATATAAACATATTCAAGTGCACAATTATATTTTAGTGCGTATATGTTTAATTGTTTATACTTGCAACAGAGTGTTACAAGTTGAGCTCATTGTACTGAATGATTATTTGCATGAATATACTACACCTCCCCTTTTTAGAGAATAACGTAATATTATGGAGTTATTAATAATCATATTAATTAATTATAATTAATGGTAAAATAAGGGTAAGGTAAATGTGTATATTAGGAAAAAAAAAAATTTTTTTTTTTGTGTTTTAGATTGTGTCTGCTTAGACAAATTTTCTTTCTCTCTTTTCTTTTCGAAATCATATGAATATATTTTTGATAATAGATGAATCCATAAAAAAATTTATAAACATATATATATATTTTTTTTTTTTTTTAACTTTTGATATTATATATTTATTTTATTATTTTTTTTTTTTTAATCTATCTTTATGTACTTTTTGTATCCTACCTTTATTGTTTCTAATTTTTATATTGTTATTTTTACCTATTTCTACAACATCGAAGGGTCCTAAATACACTGAATCAAGCTTATGACCAGTTTCGTTTTTTAAGAAAACCTTGTCTCCTATTTCTATTTTAAAATCCGATACTTTTTTATCATTTATTTCTTTTTGCTTAATTTTATTGTTTTCTAAAATTATTCTAGCTCTTTTATACGCGTTTTCTAATCTAAACTTAACTTCCTTAGAATAGTCTTCTATATTATATATTGGATCTATAGTATTAACGCTATTAAATTGAATTGGTAGGTTACTTTGTCTACCAAATACAAGTTCATATGGACAATAATTATGTGTTACTGATGGTGTTGTGTTAAAACAATACACGAAATACTGTAACCATATGTCCCAATCAGTTTTATCTACTGAAATATATGAACGAATGTACTCGTTGAAGGTCCTATGACTTCTTTCAACGGTACCTAATGTCTGGTGATGGTGTGCTGTAGATGTTATGTTATCTATTTTCAAATATTTGCACAGCTCAGTAATAATGGAATTTTTATATTCTGTTCCCATGTCCGTAATGAACGTCTTCATTGGACCGTACTTCAGAATAAAAGATTCGAATATGGCTTTTGCTACAGTTGTTGCACTTTTGTTTGCAACAGGAACTGCTACTAAATACTTTGTCAGGTCACATATTAATGTGATTGCGTATTCATTCCCATTTTCCGAATGTGGTAGTGGACCGATCGTGTCTACTATCACTCTGTCAAAAGCATATAGTGGTGTTTCGGTTATAATCATAGGTGATCTTGTATGTTTTGTCGTTTTCGACGTCAGGCATTTTGACATTTATTAATGTACTTTTTTACACATTTAGTCATGTTTTTCCAATAATATCGTCTCTTTATTTTTGTAATTGTTTTATTTATGCCTGTATGACCTCCTTGAATGGGATCGTCATGGAATGTAGACAATATAGCTTCTTTTTCTTTCTTATTATTTACTTGGGTCACCGGCTTGAGTAGCGCTACTCTTAAAAATTGTAAAATTCTATTGCCCATATTTTTGAAAGATTCTATTGAAATAGTTTCAAAGATCTTTTCGCTCGGTGCCACTTTGACTTTGGTGATACTAAGTATACCGGCTTCTTTTTCGAGCCTTTGAAAAAACTGACCTAAGTCGAGAATTCCATTGGTATACATATCGCAAATGTCAATTCTTGCTATAACTTTCTTGCCATGTTTGAATGTGGTCGAGGAATCAGTTATTCGCAAGGTCACTACTTTTCGTACTTCGTCATTTACAATAACGTCATATACGTTGGGCTCGGAAGCTTTTTCAAGATTTTGCCTTGGCAATAGTTCTTGTTTATTTTCTGCGCAGAAATTGTTTTGTCTACTTTGGTACCTGGTAGTGACTTTCAGGATTTTTTTGTTCATGTCAATTAGATCGGATATTGTTATCCTTGATAGGGCGTCTGCCACAAAGTTATCTTTACCTCTCAAATACTCTACTGTAAAGTCGTACTCTTCCAATTCTAGCCGCATGCGTGTCAGTTTTGAACTCGGGTTGACCATGGAGAACAAATATGTTAATGGTCTATGGTCTGTTCGCACTGTGAAATGTTTTCCATATATATATGGTCGAAAATATGTTATTGCCCAGTGTATTGCTGCTAGCTCTTGTTCTGTAGTACTCTTGTTGCTTTCACCTTTAGTGAATGCTCTTGATGCATATGAAACTGGAAGCTGGAGTCCATTATAGTTTTGTGTTAAAACTGCTCCACATGCTTGTTTGCTTGCATCTGTGATTATGCAAAATTCTTTGCTAAAATCCGGGTACTGCAATAGATTAGGTTGAACGAGCTTTTCTTTTAAGTATTGGAATGCATTTTCGCATTCTGCTGTCCATTCGAATGGAACATTCTTTTTACATAATCTTGTTATGTGCCGGGAATATTCGGCGAAATTTTTTATGAAACGTCTATAGTAATTGCAAAATGCAACGAAACGTCTAGCACTATCTGCATCATGTGGGACTGGATAATTCTTGATGACGTCAAATTTTGTGTCGTCTGGCAAGATTCCTTTATCTGTGCATTTGTGACCTAGGAATGTCACCTCATGCATAAAGAATGAACATTTTTCTGGATGCAGTTTTAGATTATTTTTTCTGCAGAGTTTAAAAACATCTACTAAATTTTTAATCATATGTTGTTCAGAACAACCAATAACGATTAAATCATCCATATAGAGGAAAGCTTGACTTGGCTCAAGCCCCGAGAATGCTATTGTCATCATTCTCTGAAATGAATTAGGTGCTATTTTTAGACCGAAAGGTAATCGTGTAAAACGATATGAGCCATTGCTTGTTGAAAAAGACGTTATATCTCTTGATTTTTCTTCTAGTTCAATTTGATGAAAACCTGACATTAAGTCAAGGCAAGAAAAATATTTTGCTCTTCCCAATTGATCAAGAATATCATCAATTCTGGGGAGCGGAAACTTATCTGACAGCAATTTTTTGTTTATTTGACGATAGTCAATTACTAATCGCCAGTTTTTTTTCTTTAGATCCCGAAAGTGTTTTCTTTGGGACTAGCAAGAGTGGGCTATTATAAGGCGAAACAGATGGTTCAACAATACCCTGTTCGATTAACTTTCCAACTTGTCGCTGGATCTCGTTTATTTGGCTATGCGGACTCCGGTAATTTTTCACATATACCGGTTCATCATCCTTAAGTCTTAATTTTTGTTTATAAAAATTATTTGTTGTGATCGGTTCGGTGTCAAGTCCGAACACATCACTATACTCAGTGCATAACTTTTCGAGTTTGTCTTTGAATAGTATTGGGAAATTTTTCTTCAATTTATGAATTACAGATTCTTTTCTTATATCTCTGGTATTTTGAACTATATCGTAGTTCGAAAGTGATTCAAATTTTATATTGTTAACGCCTACTATTTGGCATTTATCTGTGGTATTTAAGAATCGGACAAAAGTACTTTGGGCTGTTGCAATAGTGTTTGCGACATAAACGCCCGGTTTAATTTCCTGATTCGGAATCAAAATGTTATCTTCTGCTGAAGATAGTTCTATTTTGCGTACCACTTGGGATCTTGCTGGTAGAAGTGTTGAGTTGTTACCAGAATTGAATGTTATTGGAACATAAATTGGGTACGTTAATTTTTGTGGTCTAAGTATAAACCAATCTTCTGAATTGCTGTAATCTAATTTGCAATTAAAAGTTTTTATGAAATCTAATCCTATTATTCCATCGCATGGGATTGCGAAATCTGAATGAAGCATGTGAAATTCGTATGGAATAATATATTTATCTGTCTGCAATTCTATTGAGACTAGGCCTTTGGAGTTTATTACTCCTTCTCCTATGCCTCGAATGTCTACAGTTTTGTTTACTTGGATGTCGTGAAATACATCCGAATTTTCTTTTATTATTGAAATGTCTGCACCGGTATCAATTAAGAATGTTATTTTCTTATTTGTTTTAACATTCTTAAATGATACGAAATTATTAAGACTTAGGTTAATGGAATAGACTTTATTTTTTAATTTTGAGCATTTGGAGGATCTTGTCCGTTTCCCTGGTCGCTTTGGGTAATTCGGACATTTGTGTTGTTGTAACCATTCTGTTGGTTATTTGTATTTTGTCTATTATTATTGTGTCCACCTCCACGGCCGCCTCTTCGGTAGCGTGAATAATTTCGGCCTCGTTGGGCTCTGTGGGCATCGTTATTGCTCCAATTCGAGTTGTTATTGTTCCAATTCGAGTTGTTTCTCCAGTTACCATTATTGTTATAGCGGCGTCTGCCGCGGTCATTATGCTGGGCATAAAAAATGGTATTATTTTGGAAACCTTCTGTGGAGCCCGTCTCTACTGAAAGAGTAGTGAATCTAGCAATGGCTTCTTTAGCCGAATCAAAGTTTCCTGATTCCATTAATAGCTGGACTCTTTGACTTTTGGTATGGCTTACCATAGCATTTACTGCCACTTTGGTGGTGTATTTTATTGCTTGTTCAGTTGGAAGACCATCCGAAATATATGCGCCTTTAAGGGCGTCGGTCAACTCAGTAATCTCCTTTGTGTATGAAACACAGTTATTGGGGTTTCTTTGCAGATTTTTAATTTTTGCTGTTAAAAGATCCACTGATTCCCCCTTGAAGATTGTTGATAGTTTTCGTATTACTTCATCAATCGTTGTTTCAGAACTTAGGGTATTACCCGCTTGACCTTTTAATTTTGATTTTATGATTTCGATAGCTGTACGCGAAGCGTGCGCTCCAAGGAAACCAGGTAGATTTTTAATATCACCATCGAAGTATGGTAGCAGCCTGGTGGCGGTGTTTATGAATTCTACCACTGTTTGTGTCATTTTGTTGTTTTCTTTTTGGCCCAGTACTATTGAAGTTTCCAAATCTGATGTTTGTTTAAATTCAATATTGTGTCTGTTAAACACAGTTATTGCTTTTTGTTTGTAATCACTGTAGAACGCACTTGCGGCTGCTTTTTGCCATATCTTTAGTTTGCTATAGTGTTCAGTTAATACTGCTCTAATAGCTTGAAGATTCTCGGTTATTATCTTCGTGTGTTTGGTTACTGTGTCTTGGGATGTTTCTCTATTCTGCGAGAGGCACTCACAAGATTTAGTTAATTCTTGTGCGTGTATTCTAGCTTTTCCTATTATATCATCCCAAGTAACCATAGTTTGTTAAGATTAATTTCTAAGATTAATTTCTATTTCTATTTTGGATTCTTGAGAATCCATTTTACTAAAAAAAAGAAAATTTGTCGTTTAGACCTGTTGTTAATTTAAGAAAAAAAATATTGAAAATGTGTAAGGTTTTACTATTCTATGTCTATTATTTCTACATCTGAGTCTGTTAAATCTATTGGTTCTGCACTCGATTCTGATATGTTTATCAGCGCAATTGAGTCCTTGAAAAGTTCGTGGACCCATCCGGGCACGTCTTTTCTTAATCAAGGAAAGGTAAATATTTTTGGAGCTTTTTGTTTCTGCTTTATCCATATTCTACACTAACTGCCTGAACCTATTAAACTGATTATGGATGTATTTAGTTCTTTACTGCTGTTGTTCCTCCATTAGGTAGAAACGCAGTGTGCCTGCTGCGTTTGAAAAACAGCATACATATGGTACCGTGAGAATGAAACTCATCTGTACCCTAGTGCCTCCTTTGACTGGGAAATCTTCGCCCGTTATGTCAAGGTAAGCTAACCTAATTTGTACTAAGTTTATGGAGCGTTGAGGTGAGGTACTTCCCTCGCTCCTAAAAACCTCAATTAAGTCTTGGACTATGCTAGGGTGCCTGTTGTTTATTTTTACAAAGTACCTGTCACAATGGGTAATTTTTTTTTTTTTTATATATATAATATATATATATATATTTTATCTTTTGTTAAAAAGGTTTTGATTTATAATTGCTTGTGTGCATATGTATTTTTAGATCTTATCTAGATCGTTAGCTTGGCTTAGAGCTCTTTTTGTTACACATTTATTGTGTAATAGGTAAGCCTTATATAATACATATGCGCACAATATTATGACAATTATTAAAAGTAGTATGTTCGTTAATCTCATATCAGCATTTTATGATTCAATTTATGGGATTTTTGTTTTTATTTATTATAAGTATTCAAAAATATGAATTAAAGTTCATAAAGACAGGTTAAAAACTGTTTTTTTTAGCAATTACTTTAATTTTTTTTTTCATAAAATGTCTGAATTTGATTTCTATTTGAAATATTAAAATAAGATTGTTATGGATTCATGCGTATTTTTTTTATTTAAATTATTTGTGAAGAGAAAAAAAAAGTAAGAGAGAAATAAAATTTATCTCAACTGTGTCTTGCACAGCGAGCCAGAGACGTGGGAAAATTATAGAAAATGTGGTTGGCTCACAATTCAGGTATACATTTCATTTGTATTTATTGTTAAAAAAAAATCTCCAACTACATTGTTATTAAAAGCCTATCGGACAGTTAGTATGTCGCAAGTTGCACTTTCGTGCTTCAACTTGCTATTAAGGTTATTATTACAATTATTAAATTAAAGGCAAGTTAAGGCTTGCGTATTTCTGCGGCCCCCTTGCGTTTCTTCGCTCTTTGGCGAAGTTCAGCTTTCAGTATGTCAATACGCTCTATGCAGCGTTGTCGGTCTTCCTCCGTCTTCAGAGTGGTCAGTAGGTCTACTTCCAGCCTCTTCTGCTGGAGTAGCTTTCTTACTTGGCCTCCTCTTTTTGTCTTCTTTGACTCTGTTGATTTGGTGTTGCGGGCCCGGTACTCAGTTATTGTGAGTGGCCGCGGTCCATCGTTGGGGTACAACTCTAACGCTTCTTCTAGCGTCGGCGGATCCCTTTGCTCGATAGGAGCAGATTCCGCAAAGGGAATATCTTCACTTTTCATTCGTGTTCCTTGTTGGTTGATTGGTTGATTTTCTTTTGGTTCGCTTGATTTATCAGATGGTTCCAACCGCTGCTTCTGCTTTCTTCTGGGCATTTATTCCAATTGATTTAAAATAAAATTTTCATTTAAATAAATAAAATGTTCATGTTTTGTGTTGTGGTTAATATTTGCAGTTGTTGTTCTTCTGACATTAACGTTGATTGATGGTTTGATTTTTGCATTTGGTTTACAGATTGCAGTTGTTGTTTTTGTTAGCAGATTGCGGGTCCTTGTCCTGTCACGGTCGATATGTTATATATATACCAAGACCGGGTTCCTTTGATAAAAATATTATATCCAAGATGAACACGTCAGTGTCCATGCATAGTCGTTTTTAGAATGATTCTTTATTCCAAATTATTATTTTGCTTAAGCTAAGTTTACATATATATTCTTATGCTGCGACTTATGCGACAGCTACAAAATAGAGGGAGAGTGTCAGTATGTACTGTATGTACATACATATTGTTGGAGCGCTTGCATCAAAGTGCTTGGTCAGCGTTCACACGCTGGCCTGGCTCTAGCTCATGTTACGCTTGTGCATACATTGCTTATGTGAATATATGTATGTGCATATACAAATGTACATACATATATGATCATGCTTAGCTGTATATTTATGTGAATATGTTTATGTACATACATCAATGTATATATATAAACATATTCAAGTGCACAATTATATTTTAGTGCGTATATGTTTAATTGTTTATACTTGCAACAGAGTGTTACAAGTTGAGCTCATTGTACTGAATGATTATTTGTATGAATATACTACACCTCCCCTTTTTAGAGAATAACGTAATATTATGGAGTTATTAATAATCATTAGTTAATTAATTAAAGGTAAAATAAGGGTAAGGTAAATGTGTATATTGAGGAAAAAAAAAATTTTTTTTTTTTTGTGTTTTAGATTGTGTCTGCTTAGACAAATTTTCTTTCTCTCTTTTCATTTCGAAATCAAATGAATATATTTTCGATAATAGATGAATCCATAAAAAAATTTTATATATGTATATTTTTTTAATTAACTTTTGATATTATATATTTATTTTATTATTTTTTTTTTTTTTTAATCTATCTTTATGTACTTTTTGTATCCTACCTTTATTGTTTCTAATTTTTATATTGTTATTTTTACCTATTTCTACAACATCGAAGGGTCCTAAATACACTGAATCAAGCTTATGACCAGTTTCGTTTTTTAAGAAAACCTTGTCTCCTATTTCTATTTTAAAATCTGATACTTTTTTATCATTTATTTCTTTTTGCTTAATTTTATTGTTTTCTAAAATTATTCTAGCTCTTTTATACGCGTTTTCTAATCTAAACTTAACTTCCTTAGAATAGTCTTCTATATTATATATTGGATCTATAGTATTAACGCTATTAAATTGAATTGGTAGGTTACTTTGTCTACCAAATACAAGTTCATATGGACAATAATTATGTGTTACTGATGGTGTTGTGTTAAAACAATACACGAAATACTGTAACTATATGTCCCAATCAGTTTTATCTACTGAAATATATGAACGAATGTACTCGTTGAAGCTCCTATGACTTCTTTCAACGGTACCTAATGTCTCAAATATTTGCACAGCTCAGTAATAATGGAATTTTTATATTCTGTTCCCATGTCCGTAATGAACGTCTTCATTGGACCGTACTTCAGAATAAAAGATTCGAATATGGCTTTTGCTACAGTTGTTGCACTTTTGTTTGCAACAGGAACTGCTACTAAATACTTTGTCAGGTCACATATTAATGTGATTGCGTATTCATTCCCATTTTCCGAATGTGGTAGTGGACCGATCGTGTCTACTATCACTCTGTCAAAAGCATATAGTGTTGTTTCGGTTATAATCATAGGTGATCTTGTATGTTTTGTCGTTTTCGACGTCAGGCATTTTGGACATTTATTAATGTACTTTTTTACACATTTAGTCATGTTTTTCCAATAATATCGTCTCTTTATTTTTGTAATTGTTTTATTTATGCCTGTATGACCTCCTTGAATGGGATCGTCATGGAATGTAGACAATATAGCTTCTTTTTCTTTCTTATTATTTACTTGGGTCACCGGCTTGAGTAGCGCTACTCTTAAAAATTGTAAAATTCTATTGCCCATATTTTTGAAAGATTCTATTGAAATAGTTTCAAAGATCTTTTCGCTCGGTGCCACTTTGACTTTGGTGATACTAAGTATACCGGCTTCTTTTTCGAGCCTTTGAAAAAACTGACCTAAGTCGAGAATTCCATTGGTATACATATCGCAAATGTCAATTCTTGCTATAACTTTCTTGCCATGTTTGAATGTGGTCGAGGAATCAGTTATTCGCAAGGTCACTACTTTTCGTACTTCGTCATTTACAATAACGTCATATACGTTGGGCTCGGAAGCTTTTTCAAGATTTTGCCTTGGCAATAGTTCTTGTTTATTTTCTGCGCAGAAATTGTTTTGTCTACTTTGGTACCTGGTAGTGACTTTCAGGATTTTTTTGTTCATGTCAATTAGATCGGATATTGCTATCCTTGATAGGGCGTCTGCCACAAAGTTATCTTTACCTCTCAAATACTCTACTGTAAAGTCGTACTCTTCCAATTCTAGCCGCATGCGTGTCAGTTTTGAACTCGGGTTGACCATGGAGAACAAATATGTTAATGGTCTATGGTCTGTTCGCACTGTGAAATGTTTTCCATATATATATGGTCGAAAATATGTTATTGCCCAGTGTATTGCTGCTAGCTCTTGTTCTGTAGTACTCTTGTTGCTTTCACCTTTAGTGAATGCTCTTGATGCATATGAAACTGGAAGCTGGAGTCCATTATAGTTTTGTGTTAAAACTGCTCCACATGCTTGTTTGCTTGCATCTGTGATTATGCAAAATTCTTTGCTAAAATCCGGGTACTGCAATAGATTAGGTTGAACGAGCTTTTCTTTTAAGTATTGGAATGCATTTTCGCATTCTGCTGTCCATTCGAATGGAACATTCTTTTTACATAATCTTGTTATGTGCCGGGAATATTCGGCGAAATTTTTTATGAAACGTCTATAGTAATTGCAAAATGCAACGAAACGTCTAGCACTATCTGCATCATGTGGGACTGGATAATTCTTGATGACGTCAAATTTTGTGTCGTCTGGCAAGATTCCTTTATCTGTGCATTTGTGACCTAGGAATGTCACCTCATGCATAAAGAATGAACATTTTTCTGGATGCAGTTTTAGATTATTTTTTCTGCAGAGTTTAAAAACATCTACTAAATTTTTAATCATATGTTGTTCAGAACAACCAATAACGATTAAATCATCCATATAGAGGAAAGCTTGACTTGGCTCAAGCCCCGAGAATGCTATTGTCATCATTCTCTGAAATGAATTAGGTGCTATTTTTAGACCGAAAGGTAATCGTGTAAAACGATATGAGCCATTGCTTGTTGAAAAAGACGTTATATCTCTTGATTTTTCTTCTAGTTCAATTTGATGAAAACCTGACATTAAGTCAAGGCAAGAAAAATATTTTGCTCTTCCCAATTGATCAAGAATATCATCAATTCTGGGGAGCGGAAACTTATCTGACAGCAATTTTTTGTTTATTTGACGATAGTCAATTACTAATCGCCAGTTTTTTTCTTTAGATCCCGAAAGTGTTTTCTTTGGGACTAGCAAGAGTGGGCTATTATAAGGCGAAACAGATGGTTCAACAATACCCTGTTCGATTAACTTTCCAACTTGTCGCTGGATCTCGTTTATTTGGCTATGCGGACTCCGGTAATTTTTCACATATACCGGTTCATCATCCTTAAGTCTTAATTTTTGTTTATAAAAATTATTTGTTGTGATCGGTTCGGTGTCAAGTCCGAACACATCACTATACTCAGTGCATAACTTTTCGAGTTTGTCTTTGAATAGTATTGGGAAATTTTTCTTCAATTTATGAATTACAGATTCTTTTCTTATATCTCTGGTATTTTGAACTATATCGTAGTTCGAAAGTGATTCAAATTTTATATTGTTAACGCCTACTATTTGGCATTTATCTGTGGTATTTAAGAATCGGACAAAAGTACTTTGGGCTGTTGCAATAGTGTTTGCGACATAAACGCCCGGTTTAATTTCCTGATTCGGAATCAAAATGTTATCTTCTGCTGAAGATAGTTCTATTTTGCGTACCACTTGGGATCTTGCTGGTAGAAGTGTTGAGTTATTACCAGAATTGAATGTTATTGGAACATAAATTGGGTACGTTAATTTTTGTGGTCTAAGTATAAACCAATCTTCTGAATTGCTGTAATCTAATTTGCAATTAAAAGTTTTTATGAAATCTAATCCTATTATTCCATCGCATGGGATTGCGAAATCTGAATGAAGCATGTGAAATTCGTATGGAATAATATATTTATCTGTCTGCAATTCTATTGAGACTAGGCCTTTGGAGTTTATTACTCCTTCTCCTATGCCTCGAATGTCTACAGTTTTGTTTACTTGGATGTCGTGAAATACATCAGAATTTTCTTTTATTATTGAAATGTCTGCACCGGTATCAATTAAGAATGTTATTTTCTTATTTGTTTTAACATTCTTAAATGATACGAAATTATTAAGACTTAGGTTAATGGAATAGACTTTATTTTTTAATTTTGAGCATTTGGAGGATCTTGTCCGTTTCCCTGGTCGCTTTGGGTAATTCGGACATTTGTGTTGTTGTAACCATTCTGTTGGTTATTTGTATTTTGTCTATTATTATTGTGTCCACCTCCACGGCCGCCTCTTCGGTAGCGTGAATAATTTCGGCCTCGTTGGGCTCTGTGGGCATCGTTATTGCTCCAATTCGAGTTGTTATTGTTCCAATTCGAGTTGTTTCTCCAGTTACCATTATTGTTATAGCGGCGTCTGCCGCGGTCATTATGCTGGGCATAAAAAATGGTATTATTTTGGAAACCTTCTGTGGAGCCCGTCTCTACTGAAAGAGTGGTGAATCTAGCAATGGCTTCTTTAGCCGAATCAAAGTTTCCTGATTCCATTAATAGCTGGACTCTTTGACTTTTGGTATGGCTTACCATAGCATTTACTGCCACTTTGGTGGTGTATTTTATTGCTTGTTCAGTTGGAAGACCATCCGAAATATATGCGCCTTTAAGGGCGTCGGTCAACTCAGTAATCTCCTTTGTGTATGAAACACAGTTATTGGGGTTTCTTTGCAGATTTTTAATTTTTGCTGTTAAAAGATCCACTGATTCCCCCTTGAAGATTGTTGATAGTTTTCGTATTACTTCATCAATCGTTGTTTCAGAACTTAGGGTATTACCCGCTTGACCTTTTAATTTTGATTTTATGATTTCGATAGCTACGCTTCGTGCGTTCTTTATGCTGTTAAGACGCCTCCAAGGAAACCAGGTAGATTTTTAATATCACCATCGAAGTATGGTAGCAGCCTGGTGGCTGTGTTTATGAATTCTACCACTGTTTGTGTCATTTTGTTGTTTTCTTTGGGAATTGTTGGCTTGTTAAGACTTATTGCTGATGGTTCTTCTTGACTTATTTCTTCATCAGCCATTAGTTGCGTTTTTTCTTCCAGTACTATTGAAGTTTCCAAATCTGATGTTTGTTTAAATTCAATATTGTGTCTGTTAAACACAGTTATTGCTTTTTGTTTGTAATCACTGTAGAACGCACTTGCGGCTGCTTTTTGCCATATCTTTAGTTTGCTATAGTGTTCAGTTAATACTGCTCTAATAGCTTGAAGATTCTCGGTTATTATCTTCGTGTGTTTGGTTACTGTGTCTTGGGATGTTTCTCTATTCTGCGAGAGGCACTTACAAGATTTAGTTAATTCTTGTGCGTGTATTCTAGCTTTTCCTATTATATCATCCCAAGTAACCATAGTTTGTTAAGATTAATTTCTAAGATTAATTTCTATTTCTATTTTGGATTCTTGAGAACCCATTTTACTAAAAAAACGAAATTTGTCGTTTAGACCTGTTGTTAATTTAAGAAAAAAATTTTGAAAATGTGTAAGGTTTTACTATTCTATGTCTATTATTTCTACATCTGAGTCTGTTAAATCTATTGGTTCTGCACTCGATTCTGATATGTTTATCAGCGCAATTGAGTCCTTGAAAAGTTCGTGGACCCATCCGGGCACGTCTTTTCTTTAAGGAGTCTTAGAAAAAGAAAGGTAACAATATTTTTTGAAGCTTATTTGTTTCCTGCTTTGTGATTCCCATTATTCTACCACTAACTGCCTAAACCTATTAAACTGATTATGGATGTATTTAGTTCTTTACTGCTGTTGTTCCTCCATTAGGTAGAAACGCAGTGTGCCTGCTGCGTTTGAAAAACAGCATACATATGGTACCGTGAGAATGAAACTCATCTGTACCCTAGTGCCTCCTTTGACTGGGAAATCTTCGCCCGTTATGTCAAGGTAAGCTAACCTAATTTGTACTAAGTTTATGGAGCGTTGAGGTGAGGTACTTCCCTCGCTCCTAAAAACCTCAATTAAGTCTTGGACTATGCTAGGGTGCCTGTTGTTTATTTTTTCAAAGTACCTGTCACAATGGGTCATTTTTTTTTTTTTTTTTTTTATATATATATATATATATATATATATTTTATCTTTTGTTAAAAAGGTTTTGATTTATAATTGCTTGTGTGCATATGTATTTTTAGATCTTATCTAGATCGTTAGCTTGGCTTAGAGCTCTTTTTGTTACACATTTATTGTGTAATAGGTAAGCCTTATATAATACATATGCGCACAATATTATGACAATTATTAAAAGTAGTATGTTCGTTAATCTCATATCAGCATTTTATGATTCAATTTATGGGATTTTAATTTTGTTTTTATTTATTATAAGTATTCAAAAATATGAAATAAAGTTCATAAAGACAGGTTAAAAACTTGTTTTTTTTAGCAATTACTTTAATTTTTTTTTTCATAAAATGTCTGAATTTGATTTCTATTTGAAATATTAAAATAAGATTGTTATGGATTCATGCGTATTTTTTTTTTATTTAAATTATTTGTGAAGAGAAAAAAAAAGTAAGAGAGAAATAAAATTTATCTCAACTGTGTCTTGCACAGCGAGCCAGAGACGTGGAAAAATTATAGAAAATGTGGTTGGCTCACAATTCAGGTATACATTTCATTTGTTTTATTGTTAAAAAAAAAATCTCCAACCACATTGTTAGTAAAAGCCTATCGGACAGTTAGTATGTCGCAAGTTGCACTTTCGTGCTTCAACTTGCTATTAAGGTTATTATTACAATTATTAAATTAAAGGCAAGTTAAGGCTTGCGCATTTCTGCGGCCCCCTTGCGTTTCTTCGCTCTTTGGCGAAGTTCAGCTTTCAGTATGTCAATACGCTCTATGCAGCGTTGTCGGTCTTCCTCCGTCTTCAGAGTGGTCAGTAGGTCTACTTCCAGCCTCTTCTGCTGGAGTAGCTTTCTTACTTGGCCTCCTCTTTTTGTCTTCTTTGACTCTGTTGATTTGGTGTTGCGGGCCCGGTACTCAGCTATTGTGAGTGGGCGCGGTCCATCGTTGGGGTACAACTCTAACGCTTCTTCTAGCGTCGGCGCATCCCTTTGCTCGATAGGAGCAGATTCCGCAAAGGGAATATCTTCACTGTTCATTCGTGTTCCTTGTTGGTTGATTGGTTGATTTTCTTTTGGTTCGCTTGATTTATCAGATGGTTCCAACCGCTGCTTCTGCTTTCTTCTGGGCATTTATTCCAATTGATTTAAAATAAAATTTTCATTTAAATAAATAAAATGTTCATGTTTTGTGTTGTGGTTAATATTTGCAGTTGTTGTTCTTCTGACATTAACGTTGATTGATGGTTTGATTTTTGCATTTGGTTTACAGATTGCAGTTGTTGTTTTTGTTAGCAGATTGCGGGTCCTTGTCCTGTCACGGTCGCCATGTTATATATATACCAAGACCGGGTTCCTTTGATAAAAATATTATATCCAAGATGAACACGTCAGTGTCCATGCATAGTCGTTTTTAGAATGATTCTTTATTCCAAATTATTATTTTGCTTAAGCTAAGTTTACATATATATTCTTATGCTGCGACTTATGCGACAGCTACAAAAGAGAGGGAGAGTGTCAGTATGTACTGTATGTACATACATATTGTTGGAGCGCTTGCATCAAAGTGCTTGGTCAGCGTTCACACGCTGGCCTGGCTCTAGCTCATGTTACGCTTGTGCATACATTGCTTATGTGAATATATGTATGTGCATATACAAATGTACATACATATATGATCATGCTTAGCTGTATATTTATGTGAATATGTTTATGTACATACATCAATGTATATATAAATTAAACACTTCCTTCACTCACGGTATAAAAAAATATAATTTTTATTTAAAGTCACTTTACAATTACAACTTAATGATAACTGAAAGATTCTGACTGAGTGAATTCCGCGGAGCTAAAGCGAAGTTTTACCGGATGGTTTCGACTAAGGCTTAAGACTGATTTTCTATGATTTGATTATGTTGGATGAAGGCTTGGATAATTGACGTCGTCGCAGGCGGCGGCGTTGGCTGAGTCCAATAGTCCACTAAGAGCGTGGGACCATTCTTTGTTTACACAAGTGTTCAGGACCATTCTTTGTTTATTGCCGAAATTTGTGGGGTGATTCTGGGTATCAGGTTTGTTGTTTATCCTAACGATCGGACTGTTGCTGGGGATAGGCGATCATGCGACAAATTGGCATCTGACGATTGAGTGGGGTGACTTGTTGTTTATCCTAGCTATCGGACTGTTATTTGAGACAGGCGATCATGCGACAAATGGGCATGTGACGACTGGGTGGGGTTGACCAATGGGAATTGCTTGTGATGATGAAATAGGATCGGCCAATGGGCATGTGTTGACGGACTTGGGTTTTATGGTATAAGTACTTGACTCCTTGTTATGATAGAAGTGCTTAACTCCTCCCCCTTTAAGTGCGGACGTCCTCGGTCGCAACAACATATTGAACTGGCGCGATTGAGACTTCCATTGGTGGACCATGGTTGCCTGTTTCGTGGCTGCAGAATTTTTTGATGATGTAATATGTTATCACTGCGGCTGCCAGAAGGGTTAGAATAATCCAGCTTGACGAAGACATAATCAAGTTGTTTCTTTGGATTCTCTCCAGATTATTAGTATTATTGATGTGTAGTTCCTTGATCATTTCCAGAGATAACCTTTCACCTCTTTGCTGCTTATCTGATAGTAATTGCAACAGCGGCGGTTGAACCTCGACTTCAAAGCGTGTCTTCACAATATACCAGGAGTCTTCTATGACGACTGTCGCGTTTTCCGCTTGAATTATGAAGGTGCCTTCTAGGGTAATATTTTCTCCATTGATGTTGATGTCTCCTTGAAATTGGTTCAGCAGCAAGGTACCGGGCATTATTTCCGAATGGGATTTTACGTGCTGGTTGTTGATGACCTTACATTGTGGATTCCTTCTTTGCAAGTAGGCTCCTACACATTTACTGTTTTCTAAATTAGTCAGATCTTCCAGTTTACAGATTGTCTTACCATTATGAATATTACATTTACTCTTATTGATTAACCCGAAGTATTTCTTGTTACATTTCATGATATTCTCATAGTCTATTTCTTCTATAAATTTTTGATATTTAATTGGTATTGCAAGGATTTGTTTACAAATTTCATTAATTACTCTGGGTAGGCTAACAATATAAAGGAGTGATTTACCGTCTGAGGCTATGCTGACCTCGGCAAACTCTATTAGTTCTTCAATGTTTACAAATGTTAGACTCTCTTCTTTAATTGTGTCAATAAAATCTATTTCATCAGAGGACAGTATTAATGAGTTTACGGTATTGGCCTTAGCCCAATCAATTGCGTAAATAATATTTGTTATTTCTTCTCTTAAAAGACTCAATTTAAATTTGGTTATTTCGATTTCTTCTGTCTTATTATTATATTCGGGTTTACCTCTAATTAATATGGTATTAGTTATCTTAATTAAATCGTTTATCTTATTTTCTATTAGATTATTAATAATGACCTGCCGATTATTGTTTTCCAATTGTTCATTGATCTTATCTACCACAATCTTATGATCCTCGTGATCAGGTGTGCCCGCTAACCATTTCCAAGCCGTGCCAAGTATATCAAGCGATCTTTTGTTTCTGAATTTCATCGGCTGAAGCCTCCTTAATTCGTTCTGTATCCGAGTTATCTCATAGGCCAAAAAAGGTTGATACGGACTAAGGTTTGATGAATTCTTAACGACTTCTTTTAGAACGGATATGGCCATTTGATATTTTTCTAATTCGATGACGTGAATGATTTTAAACGTTCCGTTCTGGCGCGCGGCTAACCCGGTTTCCAACATGACCACTCTTGACTTAGTATAGTCTAATATGGTTGTGTGACCCCAGCAAAGTGGTAACATGAGCAATCTGTCGGAAGAGGATGTTTATCAATACTTCAAGTGGTTTTTATGAACTATCCTTCCTGACCTGGTTTTAATCTTGGTATTAAGATCTTCGGCTACTATTTCTTTTTTATATCTAGACGTTAGTTTCGAGCCTAGCCGTTTATTAATCCTAACGTAGATGATTTCACCTGGATCGTAAATTTTGACGGGTTTTTTTGTTTTATTATGGTACTCTAGATCCTTATTTTGCTTCTTTAAAATGGTTTCTGCAATCTTTTCCCTTTCAAGTGCTAATTTTTCTGGATTATGGATCAAATTTGTTACAAAAAATGCTTCTATTGGCTTTTTGTTGGTGGTACTATGGATGGTTTTATTGTATTCGTCAACGGCTTTGAATATTAAATCCTCGAATTCCATTTCGGGGTGCTCTAGCTTCAAGCATCTCATTATTTCTGTATATGTTGAATGAAATCTTTCTACTTGGCCGTTGCTAGACGAAGTATATGGTGGAGTAGTGTGGACTTGTATACCTAACTGATTATTCAAAAGAAATTTTATTGATGCAGAATTTAAAGCCTTTTCGTTATCCATCACCACGGTTTTTGTCATACCGAAGGCTATTAACAACTCACGTAAGGGTACTTTAAGATGTTCTGCTGCTTTTGAGTTTACGAGTTTAACTTGCGCGTATTTAGAAAATTTGTCTATTGCGGTTAAAATAATCTTATTTTGGGTGGAATATAAATCTATATGAATAATTTCACCTGGATATTTCGGAATAGGGGTTGGTTGTATTTCTTGGTTCGGAGGGTGTCTTTGGTATTTAGAGAGTTTGCACGTTTGGCAAGAGTTTACTATTGCTTCTATCTTTTTCTTCATACCGGGGAAAAAATATTCAGATAAAATTTGTTTTTTATTTTCAACGGAATTTCTATGTGCTCTGAGGTGTTCTTTTATTATGATATCTTGTTGTTGGATCTGATCATGGACATCTATAGTTTGAATATGCGTGAACCTTGCCTTGTAATTCCTAAAATGCTCTGGAAATATTTCTTGGATTTTTCCCATGATACTTTCAGAAGTAAAAATACCATTAACTATTCTAGGATCCATTTTTTCTTTCAAGATGGTTACAAGATCTTCTTCGGAATAATTGCTTCTCACTATTGTATGTCTATGATATGTAGGGAACGGTATTTCAAAGGTAGTGGATTCGTTATCACCAGTGAGGATAAACAATTGGTTTTTAAAGACATTGATGGGAACTTCCATTGCTGGAATGAGTTCATGACCTGAGCTTTCATCACTATGGGCTGTAGCTGACGTACTGCTAGCATTTATGCTGGTAGGGTTTCTAGAGAGTGCGTCTGCTACCACATTTGAGCTACCCGGCTTATATTTCAACTCGTAGTTATATTCCTCCAGGTAACTTTTCCATTTCTTCAGCTTTGTGTTGTTATTTTTCGGGCTGAGAGCATAAGTGAGAGTCTGGTGGTCAGTGTAAATGATCACTTTGGATTTGCCGTATACATACATCCTTAACTTATCCAATGCCCATACTATTGCTAGCATTTCTCTTTCATTTGTAGCATAATTTTCTTCGGCCTTGGATAACGCACGGGAAAGGAATGTAATGGGTCTACCGTTCTGTTCTAGAGAAGCTCCTAATGCAAAGTTTGAAGCATCAGTGGTTAGATGGAACTCTTGTTTAAAATCAGGGTATGCTAACATCACATCTTGTGATACTAGTGCATTTTTTACTTTCTCAAAGGCATCGAGTTCGGCTTCACCGAATCGGATTTCAATCTTGCTTGAGACATTCTTTTTAGCTCTGCCATGTTCTCCTCTCAATAACGCCGTCAAGGGTCTAGCTAACTTAGCAAAATCTTTGATAAATCTTCTGTAATAACTAGCTAATCCCAGGAAGGACCTTAGTTGTTTTAGGTTCTTTGGTATGGGGAACTTTTTAATGGCTTGAATTTTCTCTGGATTGGTTTTAACTCCTTCCCTTGAGATAACTACGCCTAGGAAGTCAACACTGTGTCTTAGGAATTTGCATTTATCTACTTGGACCTTCATATTTGCTTTGGACAAGGTAGAAAATACTAGAGCTAGATGTCGGAAATGCTCTTCCTCAGATTTACTGAATATTATTATATCATCAATGTAGACATAGCAAATTTTTCCGATGAGGTCTCTCAAGATGTCATCGAGAGCTCTTTGGAATATTGATGGGGAATTTTTTAGACCAAAGGGGAGTCTTGTGAACTCGTATTTCCCTCCATTTACAGAAAATGCTGTTTTTTCAATATCAGATTCCTTAAGGGAAATCTGATGAAATCCGCTCTTTAGATCAAGAACAGAGAAATACTTATTGTTGCCCAACTGCGCAACCATTTCTCCGATTTCAGGGATAGGATACTTATCCGAAACTGTAACTGCATTGAGCTTTCTGTAATCAATGACCATCCTATATTTCTTATTCCCAAGGCTATCGCTCTTTTTAGGGACTATCCATACAGGGGAATTATAGGGCGACCGTGAGGGTCGTATTATACCATCTCGTAGTAATTCTTGTAGCTGGTCTTCTACTACTTCTTTGAGAGAAGCTGGGTACGGATAATGTTTGGTGTAGACTGGAGTGTCTGTTGTCGTTCGGATTTCTCCTTGGACATTAGTAGCATAAGTCAACTTCTTATTTGGGTCTGCGAAAAGCGATTCGTACTCCTCTTGGAGTGCCTTTAACCCTAGTTTCTGCTGATTGGTGAGCTCCTCTGATTCGATCGTATGGACCTGATGAGCTCGCATCTGCTTTACTTTAACAACGTGAGAGTTGTTGACAAATAATAGATCTTTCCCTATATCAATAATGGCGTTTAATTCTCTTAGTGTGTCATTACCTAGAATCCCATGGAACGGATTCAAATTAGGTAATAAGAAGAAAGTTATAGGTTTGTTGGGCTCGTTAAATAAACCCAAATGGATATGGCTGGTGATTAGAATGCTACCACTTACGGTGTTCGCGTAAAACTTGTGTTCATTTGTTTTGACGTTTTTGGCTATTTCTGGTTGGACATAGTTTTTGTTGGAGCCGGTGTCTATTAAGAAATTGTATGCGGTTCCGTCTTTGTCCCGGACAACAAAGTACGGCAAAGAGGAACACTTTAACCTAAAAAATTAACGGTGTCCTCAATTTGTGGCTGTTGAGATTCCTGTGATTGTGATTTGGTTTCCTCTTTATTCTGCGGGACTAACTCTGAGTTGTCACCTTGTGAGGTAAAATATTCCTCCTGCTGTTGATATTCACGAACCTCAGAATATGGGACTAATTCGTAAAGGTCTTCTTGGCCTTGGTAAGCAGACTGATAATCGGACATATCGGAGTAATGCTCTTCTTGAGGCGGTATGGTGATATATTGTTCACCTGACATACCGGTTTCGATATGGAATTGCCTCTGAACTTTATTGGGAAAATTTCCGGTGGACTGGTTGACTCTTTTGAGAGCAAATTGTTGTGGTGAATTAGCGTTTGGCTTGTTCATGTAGTCAACTTTTTTTGTTAGAATAGAGCCGTCGACATCCATAGGAGTTGGTGCCGGCTGAGGCTTCGGAGCAAATGGCCTCGGTGGTGCATTGAAAAACATGGGGTTTTTCGTTTGAGGAAATTTATTTTGGGGAATGAACACGTTTTGCATTGGTTTTTGATTATAAAAGTTGTTGTTATTATAAGGTTTTGGTGGAATTGCCGGTATGTATGATTGTTGAGGTTGCAAGTAATTTTTTGCATAATGCGGGGGTTTTGGTCCTACTGGTGGACGAGTGTCACGATGGCTGATATTGTTCCTAGCCCTTTTATTGTCCAACATCTCGCACAGTTGCAATGCATGCCTCAGATCTCTGGGTTGAGCTAAGCTCATTCTGTCTGATAGATCTCCGTTAAGACCTCTGATGAAGGTATCTAGAGCCCTATCTCTGACCTGTTTTGCCATGGCTTCCATAGTCTCGGGAGTGTAACCCAGTGTTTCGATTTGGTCTAGTATTAAAGACATCTGTTGGTAAACGGCGAAGTAAAATTGATGAATGGATGCGCCTTTCTGGGTCATGGTGAATAGCTGATATTCTAGAGTGCTTAAATCTCGTTTGTCTGAGTACTCAGATAACAGACACTGAGAGATTGCACCCCAATGTAAAGCAGTGCGATATACTTTCAACAGTGTATTCGCATGGCCTGTAATTTTGCCTCGAATGGTTACCAGAATTGCAAAGTATTTGGGTGTTCCCTGAATGGGAGCATACAATTCCATCAAACGTGTGGCGGAAGCAAACCATGTTGAGAATTCTTCACGACTACCTGAGAATTTGTCAAGATTTTTTACGATATCTGGCACTTTGTCTAATTCATGCCAGTTATCCTGGACGCTAGCTGTCTGGTCCCTAAAGGGAATGTGTCCTGGCTGGGAAAAATTTAATTGTTTCACTATTTCCTGTAGCTGAGATGACAAAATTGTTTGGATAGCTACATCTAATCCTTGTATCGACAGTGCCTCTATTCTATTTACGGCTGCTGCACCTGAGGTGGATGCTGTCGGAGCATCGGAAGCTGCTGCCTGACTACCACCCTGCTGGAGGACTGCTGCTTTAACCCAGTTGTCATTAGTCATTTTGGAAAAAATATTTCGAACCAGGTTTCTTTCAAGGAAATAAGTGTTACGATATCGCGAATATTATGACGTCACGAACGATATAATGCCGCGAAAATTGGATTTCAGTTTATATTGACAAAGGTATAGCGGTATGTCCGCTAATCTTGGTGGAAATGGTTTTTGGTACTTAAATACTTAGTTTGTGGTATTATGCAAAATTTTCAATATTAGATGATTATTCTCTTTTTTTCAAAATTATTTCTTAAATCTTAATTTGTGGTATTATGCAAAATTTTTCAATATTAAATGATTATTCTTTTTTTTTCAAAATTATTTCTTAAATCTTAATTTGTGGTATTATGCAAAATTTTTCAATATTAAATGATTATTCTCTTTTTTTACAAAAAAAATTTTTTTTTTTTAAATTTTGAATTATTTCTTTCCCCTTTTTTTTTTTTGGGATTACTTATTACTAGTTTCTTTTTCAATTTTTGATTCTTTTTTCTTGAGTGAGAAAAAATTTAATTAAGGATTTTATAAATATTTTAGCTTGTGTTTTTCTTTTTTCTTTTTAAATTTAAACTTTTGGTTTTGGCTCACAAATTTTTTCTCACTGTGTTTACACAAATTCTTTTTTCTTTTCTTGATTTTCTTTCACTTAGAATTATTTTGCTTAACTTACATTATTAATAACATCTTCGGTGCTTGTACTGATCGGCTTGTAGGAGGGCTCGCTTTTCCAACGTTGAAGGTACTAACGCTCCTGGGCAAACACGTTTGGGTTATCAGTTTTCCTCTGAACGGATCTTGGAGGAAATTGCAGCGATAAATTTGACCCTGTCTGATTCTTAGTGTAGTTCAATATAGTGTTTTTATTTCGTTGACACTTTAAGGCATTTAACGCGTTTTCTCGGTCACGACCACTGATATCTTTCACTAACACTCGATCAAGTTTTATTTAGCAGGGTCCCTGCTCGGGCGCCAATTAAACACTTCCTTCACTCACGGTATAAAAAAATATAATTTTTATTTAAAGTCACTTTACAATTACAACTTAATGATAACTGAAAGATTCTGACTGAGTGAATTCCGCGGAGCTAAAGCGAAGTTTTACCGGATGGTTTCGACTAAGGCTTAAGACTGATTTTCTATGATTTGATTATGTTGGATGAAGGCTTGGATAATTGACGTCGTCGCAGGCGGCGGCGTTGGCTGAGTCCAATAGTCCACTAAGAGCGTGGGACCATTCTTTGTTTACACAAGTGTTCAGGACCATTCTTTGTTTATTGCCGAAATTTGTGGGGTGATTCTGGGTATCAGGTTTGTTGTTTATCCTAACGATCGGACTGTTGCTGGGGATAGGCGATCATGCGACAAATTGGCATCTGACGATTGAGTGGGGTGACTTGTTGTTTATCCTAGCTATCGGACTGTTATTTGAGACAGGCGATCATGCGACAAATGGGCATGTGACGACTGGGTGGGGTTGACCAATGGGAATTGCTTGTGATGATGAAATAGGATCGGCCAATGGGCATGTGTTGACGGACTTGGGTTTTATGGTATAAGTACTTGACTCCTTGTTATGATAGAAGTGCTTAACTTATATAAACATATTCAAGTGCACAATTATATTTTAGTGCGTATATGTTTAATTGTTTATACTTGCAACAGAGTGTTACAAGTTGAGCTCATTGTACTGAATGATTATTTGTATGAATATACTACACCTCCCCTTTTCAGAGAATAACGTAATATTATGGAGTTATTAATAATCATTAGTTAATTAATTAAAGGTAAAATAAGGGTAAGGTAAATGTGTATATTGAGGAAAAAAATTTTTTTTTTTTTGTGTGTTTTTTTTTTAGATTGTGTCTGCTTAGACAAATTTTCTTTCTCTCTTTTCATTTCGAAATCAAATGAATATATTTTCGATAATAGATGAATCCATAAAAAAATTTTATATACATATATATATATTTTTTTTTAATTAACTTTTGATATTATATATTTATTTTATTATTTTTTTTTTTTAAAGTATCTTTATGTACTTTTTGTATCCTACCTTTATTGTTTCTAATTTTTATATTGTTATTTTTACCTATTTCTACAACATCGAAGGGTCCTAATACACTGAATCAAGCTTATGACCAGTTTCGTTTTTTAAGAAAACCTTGTCTCCTATTTCTATTTTAAAATCTGATACTTTTTTACATTTATTTCTTTTTGCTTAATTTTATTGTTTTCTAAAATTATTCTAGCTCTTTTATACGCGTTTTCTAATCTAAACTTAACTTCCTTAGAATAGTCTTCTATATTATATATTGGATCTATAGTATTAACGCTATTAAATTGAATTGGTAGGTTACTTTGTCTACCAAATACAAGTTCATATGGACAATAATTATGTGTTACTGATGGTGTTGTGTTAAAACATTACACGAAATACTGTAACTATATGTCCCAATCAGTTTTATCTACTGAAATATATGAACGAATGTACTCGTTGAAGGTCCTATGACTTCTTTCAACGGTACCTAATGTCTTTTTTTTGTTATTTATTTTCAAACATTTGCACAGCTCAGTAATAATGGAATTTTTATATTCTGTTCCCATGTCCGTAATGAACGTCTTCATTGGACCGTACTTCAGAATAAAAGATTCGAATATGGCTTTTGCTACAGTTGTTGCACTTTTGTTTGCAACAGGAACTGCTACTAAATACTTTGTCAGGTCACATATTAATGTGATTGCGTATTCATTCCCATTTTCCGAATGTGGTAGTGGACCGATCGTGTCTACTATCACTCTGTCAAAAGCATATAGTGTTGTTTCGGTTATAATCATAGGTGATCTTGTATGTTTTGTCGTTTTCGACGTCAGGCATTTTGGACATTTATTAATGTACTTTTTTACACATTTAGTCATGTTTTTCCAATAATATCGTCTCTTTATTTTTGTAATTGTTTTATTTATGCCTGTATGACCTCCTTGAATGGGATCGTCATGGAATGTAGACAATATAGCTTCTTTTTTCTTTCTTATTATTTACTTGGGTCACCGGCTTGAGTAGCGCTACTCTTAAAAATTGTAAAATTCTATTGCCCATATTTTTGAAAGATTCTATTGAAATAGTTTCAAAGATCTTTTCGCTCGGTGCCACTTTGACTTTGGTGATACTAAGTATACCGGCTTCTTTTTCGAGCCTTTGAAAAAACTGACCTAAGTCGAGAATTCCATTGGTATACATATCGCAAATCAATTCTTGCTATAACTTTCTTGCCATGTTTGAATGTGGTCGAGGAATCAGTTATTCGCAAGGTCACTACTTTTCGTACTTCGTCATTTACAATAACGTCATATACGTTGGGCTCGGAAGCTTTTTCAAGATTTTGCCTTGGCAATAGTTCTTGTTTATTTTCTGCGCAGAAATTGTTTTGTCTACTTTGGTACCTGGTAGTGGACTTTCAGGATTTTTTTGTTCATGTCAATTAGATCGGATATTGCCATCCTTGATAGGGCGTCTGCCACAAAGTTATCTTTACCTCTCAAATACTCTACTGTAAAGTCGTACTCTTCCAATTCTAGCCGCATGCGTGTCAGTTTTGAACTCGGGTTGACCATGGAGAACAAATATGTTAATGGTCTATGGTCTGTTCGCACTGTGAAATGTTTTCCATATATATATGGTCGAAAATATGTTATTGCCCAGTGTATTGCTGCTAGCTCTTGTTCTGTAGTACTCTTGTTGCTTTCACCTTTAGTGAATGCTCTTGATGCATATGAAACTGGAAGCTGGAGTCCATTATAGTTTTGTGTTAAAACTGCTCCACATGATTGTTTGCTTGCATCTGTGATTATGCAAAATTCTTTGCTAAAATCCGGGTACTGCAATAAATTAGGTTGAACGAGCTTTTCTTTTAAGTATTGGAATGCATTTTCGCATTCTGCTGTCCATTCGAATGGAACATTCTTTTTACATTATCTTGTTATGTGCCGGGAATATTCGGCGAAATTTTTTATGAAACGTCTATAGTAATTGCAAAATGCAACGAAACGTCTAGCACTATCTGCATCATGTGGGACTGGATAATTCTTGATGACGTCAAATTTTGTGTCGTCTGGCAAGATTCCTTTATCTGTGCATTTGTGACCTAGGAATGTCACCTCATGCATAAAGAATGAACATTTTTCTGGATGCAGTTTTAGATTATTTTTTCTGCAGAGTTTAAAAACATCTACTAAATTTTTAATCATATGTTGTTCAGAACAACCAATAACGATTAAATCATCCATATAGAGGAAAGCTTGACTTGGCTCAAGCCCCGAAAATGCTATTGTCATCATTCTCTGAAATGAATTAGGTGCTATTTTTAGACCGAAAGGTAATCGTGTAAAACGATATGAGCCATTGCTTGTTGAAAAAGACGTTATATCTCTTGATTTTTCTTCTAGTTCAATTTGATGAAAACCTGACATTAAGTCAAGGCAAGAAAAATATTTTGCTCTTCCCAATTGATCAAGAATATCATCAATTCTGGGGAGCGGAAACTTATCTGACAGCAATTTTTTGTTTATTTGACGATAGTCAATTACTAATCGCCAGTTTTTTTCTTTAGATCCCGAAAGTGTTTTCTTTGGGACTAGCAAGAGTGGGCTATTATAAGGCGAAACAGATGGTTCAACAATACCCTGTTCGATTAACTTTCCAACTTGTCGCTGGATCTCGTTTATTTGGCTATGCGGACTCCGGTAATTTTTCACATATACCGGTTCATCATCCTTAAGTCTTAATTTTTGTTTATAAAAATTATTTGTTGTGATCGGTTCGGTGTCAAGTCCGAACACATCACTATACTCAGTGCATAACTTTTCGAGTTTGTCTTTGAATAGTATTGGGAAATTTTTCTTCAATTTATGAATTACAGATTCTTTTCTTATATCTCTGGTATTTTGAACTATATCGTAGTTCGAAAGTGATTCAAATTTTATATTGTTAACGCCTACTATTTGGCATATTGTTCTGTGGTATTTAAGAATCGGACAAAAGTACTTTGGGCTGTTGCAATAGTGTTTGCGACATAAACGCCCGGTTTAATTTCCTGATTCGGAATCAAAATGTTATCTTCTGCTGAAGATAGTTCTATTTTGCGTACCACTTGGGATCTTGATGGTAGAAGTGTTGAGTTATTACCAGAATTGAATGTTATTTGAACATAAATTGGGTATGTTAATTTTTGTGGTCTAAGTATAAACCAATCTTCTGAATTGCTGTAATCTAATTTGCAATTAAGTTTTTATGAAATCTAATCCTATTATTCCATCGCATGGGATTGCGGAATCTGAATGAAGCATGTAAAATTCGTATGGAATAATATATTTATCTGTCTGCAATTCTATTGAGACTAGGCCTTTGGAGTTTATTACTCCTTCTCCTATGCCTGTCTCTTGTGGCCAGAACGCTCTTACAAAAAATGTAAATCATGGTTAAGTTCATGCAAATTAACTTAAACCACTGTGAAGCAGCACATTATATGCTGAAGCAAACGACGAGGGAACAAAACATTGATGTAGTCATCGTAAGCGAGCCATACAGACTCCATGGCGGAAACAACACGACCTGTAGTACGCAAAGAAAAGCGGCAATTTTGCTAACTAGCGTGCGACCGCTGCAAATGTCTCAAACCCGGGCTTTTGCACATTTTGTGCGGGCTAAGATAGACCGGTTCTGGGTGTATAGTTGCTACATGCCACCTAGCATCGATCACCAAGAATTTTGCGCAGCGCTGGATGAGCTGGCTACCGACGCAAGAAGCCACAGCCCACTCATTATAGCTGGTGATTTCAACGCGTGGTCCTTAGAGTGGGGCAGCGTTTCGAACAATGCTAGAGGCCGTGCCTTATGGGAGGCTTTTGCCCTACTAGATATTGCCCTGCTAAACAGTGGCAATCAAAATACATTCAGCCGAGCGGGTGTAGGATCGGTCATTGACCTCACTTTTGTCAGCAGCAGCATTTTTCGGCGCTCCTCTTGGAAAATCGGCGAATTCTACACGGCTAGCGACCATGAGGCGATCCTTTTCGAGATCGGAGGATCAATCCGTCGGCGAGATGTGCATCCGGTGGCATGTAAAACGTACAAAGCGGATACCCTGAATGTTCCCCAATTCACTGCCGCTATAACTGGTATAGAGTTGGCAACGGAGTCAGCCCAGAGTATGGCAAACCAATTGGCTCGTAAGTTAGACGAGGCGTGTGGCAAAAGCATGCAGGAACGTAAAGCTTACCGAGGCCACCATAGATCGGTATTCTGGTGGAATGATAGCATTGCAGAAGCTCGACGGGCTTGCTTTAGGGCAAGACGGTGTTACCAACGGGCGCGAAAAAGGAATGATGGCAATTGGCCATCTCTTCATATAGTTTTTGCAAGAACTCGCAAGGCATTAAAACGGGCCATACATTCCAGCAAACGGGAATACTTCCTTGAGCTGTGTGACTCAGCTGATAAGGACCCCTGGGCCAAGGCCTATAAGATTGTAGTGAAGCGTGTGTATGCAAATAAAAAAACTGCACTATTTCCAGCTAGAAGCGATGCACTAACGTGCAGAAGACCGATGCAGACACATTTTGCTGTCGATGTAGTCTCAAATGAGGAGATAAAGGCCGCGGCTGGACGCCTCAACCCTAGTAAAGCTCCAGGGCCAGACGGCATACCAAATCGCGCCGTTAAGCTGGCAATGATGCTGAACCCAGATATATTTGCACAGGTGTATTCCCAATGCCTCCGGGAGGGCTGCTTTCCGGACATATGGAAGCTGCAAAAGTTGGTCCTGCTGCCAAAACCAGGCAAAAGCCTAGATGAGCCATCAGGATACAGGCCAATTTGCCTAATAGACACCATAGGCAAGGTCCTGGAATCTATTATATGTGCGAGGCTAGAGTCAGCCATCAGGCTAGGCGGCGGTTTGTCACCCAATCAATATGGCTTTAGGAAAAGTAAGTCCACAACTGATGCCATTTCAAGAGTGGTCGATATTGCCTCAGAAGCTATTAAAGGTGAGAGATGGAAAGGAGGTGCAAAAAAATATTGCCTGCTGGTCACCCTCGACATAAAGAACGCTTTTAACACTGCCGATTGGGGATCTATTCTTGACGCACTGCAAAACTTTGGAGTCCCGGCCCACATTCATGCCATCACCTGGAGCTACTTCGGAAGGAGGCAGTTGGAGTATACATCCGATGCTGGAAGCGTGCTGCATTCCATATCTGGCGGGGTTCCCCAAGGATCCGTTCTGGGCCCTTTGCTATGGAATATAATGTATGATGGCGTCCTGAGGTTGACACTCTGTGATAGCTGTCAACTAGTAGGCTATGCAGATGATGTTGCACTAGTCGTCGTTAAAAAAGAGATTAAGCAAGCAGAGGCTGCAGCGAACATGGCCATCGGAAAGATAGTAGAATGGCTGGGCTCCGTGGGACTCAAATTAGCGGCGCAAAAAACAGAGGCCGTTCTAATTTCAAGCAGGAAACTTGTTGAGACAGCACAAATTACTGTTGAGGGGACTACGGTCCAGTCCAAAAGAGCTATCCGCTATCTTGGCGTGTGGATAGACACTCGACTAACCTTTCGGGAACACCTAGCAAACATTCAGGAGAAGGCATCTGTATGCGTGCGTTCGTTGTCAAGGATCCTCTTAAACACGAGGGGCCCAAAACAAGAGACGAGAAAGCTGCTGACGACAGTACACAGATCCATTGTACTTTATGCGGCTCGGATCTGGAAATCGGCTTTATTAGTAGAAAGCTACAGCAGGGGCATACGGTCAACCCACAGACTTTGTGCACTCAGAGTCTGCTGCGCGTTTAGAACGGTATCTGACGACGCAGTATTAGTGTTAGCTGGGATGCTGCCACTTGACATTCAGGCGGATGAAGACACATTCGTAGCTGCAGCACCTAGTGATAAGCCCTCGAAGAAACTGGCACGCGCACAGGCTAGAGGCAGAAGCCTATTAACATGGCAGAGAAGATGGGACGCGTCACAGAAGGGCAGATGGACCCACCTGCTGATTCCAAATATAGAGAAGTGGTTAGGCAGAAAGCATGGGTCAGTAAATTTCTACCTAACCCAGATACTTAGCGGGCATGGATGCTTTAGGCAATATCTCCATCGCTTTGGACACGAAGAATCGCCTATGTGCACAGTCTGCAGCGATAACAGCGTAGAAGACGCACAACATATTTTTTTCAGGTGTCGGCGCTATGAGTCCCAAAGAAGGCACCTAGAACTCACTGCAGGGGCTGGATTAACGGTGAACAACCTCGTGGATTCAATGGTTGGCAGCCCACAAACATGGGAAGCGGTCAACAACTTTGCAGCATATGTAATGCGGGATCTGCGACAATCCGAACGCATGAGAGCTGGAGCGTCGTAGAGAGAGCCACCGACCCTAGGAAGCAATTCCCACGAGGACGTCCCCTAGGATCAAGCTCCCTTTATGACATCTTTTTCCTATGTATATATCTATCTATACCTATTAATAAAGGAATAAAAAAAAAAAAAACCTACACCCTCGCGTTGATTGCTCAAAACAAAAATCAAACAACCATTTTTTTTTTTTTTTTTTAATTCTATTTATTTAACAAATTAATTACATATAACAGTGAGGCAACATACATACAGTATACGTACAATACAGTAAGATACAATACGTACACTACAGTAATATACAAGAAAAATGACAAGAACTGCTGCGGGACGGCCGAAAGGTAATGCTTCACAGCAGTCGAGTTGTTTTTAATGCCGTACCTCCACCCCTGCCCTCCGGCGTTCGGCTGATCGCATTAGCTGCGAAGGAGTTTACCGCATCCCACTTACGTGGACTCGAGATCATCTCCTCTATCAGGTTATCAACTGTGAGGGTGGTACCCACTTCTTGGAATAGCACTTCCCGTTCGCCAGAGAAGCGATTGCATTCAAACATTACGTGCTCTGCATCTTCAATGACGCCGTCCCCGCAGGACGGGCAGAAGGGGGGATGCGTCGTGTCCGAAACGGTGTAGGTAATACCTAAAACATCCGTGCCCACTAATGAATTGCGTAAGATGGAAATTTACGGCACCGTGTTGCCTACCAATCCACGCACGTACATCTGAAATCATTCTGTGGGTCCAACGCCCCTTGGAGGATTGATCCCACCTCTGCTGCCAGGTGGCTATACTTCTCCTTCTAGCGTCAGCCCTCTTCTCCCTCCTAGATGGCCCATCCTCAAGCGAAGATGCTACTAGTCGAGCTTCCTCTATCTGTAGCTCGAGCGGAACCATTCCCGCAATAACCAATGCGGCGTAGTCGGAGATGGTCCTGAAACCGCAACATACCCTGAGCGCACTGAGACGATATGCTGCCCGGATACCTCTGGTATAGCTCTCTGTCTTTACTGCATCTGCCCATACCTGTGCCGCGTAGAGAATGATGGATGTTGTAACGCTAGAGAGTAGTAGTCTTCTTTCTTGTCTGGGGCCGCGGGTGTTCAGCATGATTCTCGCTAAAGCCCCCGCTGACTCCAGAGCCTTTGCGTGCACATGCTCCAGATGTTCTCGAAAGCATAGCCGCGTATCCAGCCAAACTCCAAGGTACCGAATAGCCCGCTTCGAGCATATGATAGACCCTGTACACTGACCGATGCCGTCTCGACCCGTTTCCTGCTGCTTATTAGGACAAGCTCCGTTTTGTGCGCTGCTAGTTGTAAGCCCACCGAACGCAGCCACTCTGTGATGAGCAAGATCGCCTCGTTCGCCAACGCCTCCGCTTTCGCGACTTCTTTTGCCACTATGACCAGAGCTACATCGTCAGCATATCCAACAGTTTCGCAGCCAGCCGGCAGGTTCAAGCGAAGGATCCCGTCATACATAATATTCCACAACAGCGGCCCCAAAACGGAGCCTTGGGGTACCCCTGCGGAAACCGAGTATGATGATTGGCCGTTTGTTGTGCTGAAGCACAGTTGCCTGTCCTCGAAGTAGCTCCAGATAATTGCGCGTAGATACTCTGGGACTACAAAGTTATATAATGCATCCAAAATACATCCCCAGTCTGCAGTATTGAAAGCATTTTTAACATCTAGCGTGACAATCAGACAGTACTCCTTCGTCCCATGCTTCCATCGAGTGCCTTCTATGGCTGCCGCGGCTATACTGACAACCTTGCCAATGGCGTCGACCGTCGATTTGGCTTTGCGAAAACCAAATTGATTGGACGATAGGTCCCCACCGGCATTTATAGCTCTGTGAAGCCGGGTACATATAAGACCCTCTAGAACTTTGCCCATAGTATCCACCAGGCAGATGGGCCTGTAAGATGAGGCCGTTCCTGCGGGTTTCCCTGGTTTCGGGATCAGAACCAATTTTTGCCGTTTCCAGATCGTGGGGAAAACTCCTTCATCTAGGCATTTATTGTATGTCTCCAAAAATGAGTCTGGGCGCAGCGCCATTGCCAGTTTGAGGGCCCGGTTGGGGATGGCATCTGGTCCTGGTGCCTTACTCGGCTTTAGTTGGCTTGTTGCGGCCACGATTTCCTGTATTGACACAGGTTCAGTGACATAACTTCCTGCAGCTGGTGTGGCGGGACGTCTACTATGGAGTGAGTTATCCTTACGCGGGAATAATTCTGTGACTATGGAGCTAAGTTGATCCGCTTCTAAAGGTGTGTGATTTCTATTTGCATATATGCGCTTTACGACGATTTTATACGCCTTCCCCCAGGGGTCTTGCTCTGCTGAGTCACATAGTCTTAGAAAAATTTCCCTCTTAGTTGCCCAAATAGTGTGCTTTAATGTCGTCCTTGCCGAGCTAAATTCGTGCTGCAGCTGCGGCCAGTTTTCAGCATCACGGCGTCTAGCCCTTTGGTATCGTCTCCTGGCTGCAAGACACTTTTTTTCGCAAATCGCTGATGTTTTGATTCCACCAATATACAGACTTGTGGTGCCTTGTGTATGCACCACATTGCTGCATGCCCGCATCGCATGCTCTCTCGACCATTTTGGAGATACGGTGAGCCATAACCTCTGCTTCATCCTGTTCCCAGTCGCAGCTATTGAGTGCCGCTGTAAATTCCTGCAAGTTAAGCGTGTTTATCTTACATTTTTTATCTGGAGTATCATTAGCATTTGGTGGGCGGCCAGGTTCTTCCACTGCAAAAACGATGGCCTCGTGGTCACTTGCAGTATAAGTATTGCTTATTTTCCATGACGACGATGGATAAAGGCCGCTGCTGGTGAAAGTGAGATCTATAATTGATCCCATTCCTGCGCGCCTGAAAGTAAATTGGGAGCCGCTGTTTAATAGGACAACGTCTAACGAGAAACGCTGCGACCGCACGTTGCAAAGTCCAGATAGCCGCCTTGGTTCGCTAATTAACACCGCGTCTGTGTTTAACTCAAGCACTGTTTGCGTTAGCAATGCTTGCGGCGCCTCGCAATGGTTTAGATTTATCTGTAAAAATCTAATCTTCTTTGTGGTGGGACACCGTCTTGGGACTTTTCTTGGTCCATGCAAGGCAATTCTGGCCCCCGGAAACATGGTCCAACTGGTCAAGGACCTTTTCTAGGCACAAAAAACATTTAGCCTTGTTGTGGCACTCTTTTATCTTGTGGTCGTTCTGCCCACATCTCAGGCACCACTTGCTTCTGTCGACTCGCCTATTGCATCTGGCTGCGATATGCCCAATTTCCAGGCACTTATAGCACCTCACTGGGGTCTCATTTATGCGGATCCTGCATACGTTAAAAACTACTTTAACGGTACCAGCTTTAAGCAAAATCTCCGCCACGTGTGCTGGGATACACAGAATGGCTTTCTGAGTCATTCGAATGGCTTTCTGAGTCTGTGTATATGTGCGGTCGTGTGTGTGTGTGTGTTTGAATCTTTTTGAGGTCATGGGGTCAATGATGTCTTTGCCCCTCGAAACATTCCATTCAATGCTACAGGCATGGTGACACTTTAAATAATTTATAAATGGGGCAAATGAAAATACAATTTTTCACTCGTTTCGTTTTGTTTAAGTTGGCCACGCCCCCTTCCCCACATATATACATACATACATACCAACCAACAAACAAATCAACACGACAAAAGTTGAAGTCCTTAAAACGATTTGACTGCTGTCAGCATTAAGTTTGTTTTCTCCTTCGTTTTTCTTTTTACAGGGGGCCCTGTGAGTAAGTACAAGGTATGAAATTGTAAAATAAAAACCACTGGAGGTGGTTGCGTGGTTAAGTTGAGTATGTTGACTGCCTGGCATTATGCAAACAGTCAGAGACCTTCTTTTCGATCCCCTTTTTCCTCTACCTCTCTATCACTTTTTTCGGTTATCCTTTTTGGTCCTGTTGTCTTTTCTTCTTCGTGGCGCACTCAACGCGCGTGTTCGTCGCACTTTTTGGATGTTGAGACTTTGCAAACATTGTCGAATATGTGGTGTGTGACGGGGGTGCGTACGTGAAGAAAGGTTGACGCCTGCCAGGTTAAAGATTTTGCCATTGCAACATTTATGATTTTTATATTCATATATAATAATGGAAAGTTTTATTTCTATTAAACAAGTGATAAGAGAAAAATTTAAAACAAAAACTTTGCTTATTTAATGTAACTTAATTTTTGAAAATTATCGTTTCTCTGCTATATCTTAGTACCTTTATATATTATATAAGTTAAGCACTTCTATCATAACAAGGAGTCAAGTACTTATACCATAAAACCCAAGTCCGTCAACACATGCCCATTGGCCGATCCTATTTCATCATCACAAGCAATTCCCATTGGTCAACCCCACCCAGTAGTCACATGCCCATTTGTCAAATAACAGTCCGATAGCTAGGATAAACAACAAGTCACCCCACTCAATCGTCAGATGCCAATTTGTCGCATGATCGCCTATCCCCAGCAACAGTCCGATCGTTAGGATAAACAACAAACCTGATACCCAGAATCACCCCACAAATTTCGGCAATAAACAAAGAATGGTCCTGAACACTTGTGTAAACAAAGAATGGTCCCACGCTCTTAGTGGACTATTGGACTCAGCCAACGCCGCCGCCTGCGACGACGTCAATTATCCAAGCCTTCATCCAACATAATCAAATCATAGAAAATCAGTCTTAAGCCTAAGTCCAAACCATCCGGTAAAACTTCGCTTTAGCTCCGCGGAATTCACTCAGTCAGAATCTTTCAGTTATCATTAAGTTGTAATTGTAAAGTGACTTTAAATAAAAATTGTATTTTTTTATACCGTGAGTGAAGGAAGTGTTTAATTGGCGCCCGAGCAGGGACCCTGCTAAATAAAACTTGATCGAGTGTTAGTGAAAGATATCCGTGGTCGTGACCGAGAAAACGCGTTAAATGCCTTAAAGTGTCAACGAAATAAAAACACTATATTGAACTACACTAAGAATCAGACAGGGTCAAATTTATCGCTGCAATTTCCTCCAAGATCCGTTCAGAGGAAAACTGATAACCCAAACGTGTTTGCCCAGGAGCGTTAGTACCTTCAACGTTGGAAAAGCGAGCCCTCCTACAAGCCGATCAGTACAAGCACCGAAGATGTTATTAATAATGTAAGTTAAGCAAAATAATTCTAAGTGAAAGAAAATCAAGAAAAGAAAAAAGAATTTGTGTAAACACAGTGAGAAAAAATTTGTGAACCAAAACCAAAAGTTTAAATTTAAAAAAAAAAAAAGAAAAACACAAGCTAAAATCCTTAATTAAATTTTTTCTCACTCAAGAAAAAAGAATCAAAAATTGAAAAAGAAACTAGTAATAAATAATCCCAAAAAAAAGGGAAAGAAATAATTCAAAATTTAAAAAAAAAATTTTTGTAAAAAATGGAGAATAATCATTTAATATTGAAAAATTTGCATAATACCACAAATTAAGATTTAAGAAATAATTTTGAAAAAAAAAAGAGAATAATCATCTAATATTGAAAAATTTGCATAATACCACAAACTAAGTATTTAAGTACCAAAAACCATTTCCACCAAGATTAGCGGACATACCGCTATACCTTTGTCAATATAAACTAAAATCCAATTTTCGCGGCATTATATCGTTCGTGACGTCATAATATTCGCGATATCGTAACACTTATTTCCTTGAAAGAAACCTGGTTCGAAATATTTTTTTCCAAAATGACTAATGACAACTGGATTAAAGCAGCAGTCCTCCAGCAGGGTGGTAGTCAGGCAGCAGCTTCCGATGCTCCGACAGCATCCACCTCAGGTGCAGCAGCCGTAAATAGAATAGAGGCACTGTCGATACAAGGATTAGATGTAGCTATCCAAACAATTTTGTCATCTCAGCTACAGGAAATAGTGAAACAATTAAATTATTCTCAGCCAGGACACATTCCCTTTAGAGATCAGACAGCTAGCGTCCAGGATAACTGGCATGAACTAGACAAAGTGCCAGATATCGTAAAAAATCTTGACAAATTCTCAGGTAGTCGTGAGGAATTCTCAACATGGTTTGCTTCCGCCACACGTTTGATGGAATTGTACGCCCCCATTCAGGGAACACCCAAATACTTTGCAATTCTGGTAACCATTCGAGGCAAAATCACAGGCCATGCGAATACACTGTTGAAAGTATATCGCACTGCTTTACATTGGGGTGCAATCTCTCAGTGTCTGTTATCTGAGTACTCAGACAAACGAGATTTAAGCACACTAGAATACCAGCTATTCACCATGACCCAGAAAGGCGCATCCATTCATCAATTTTACTTCGCCGTTTACCAACAGATGTCGTTAATACTAGACCAAATCGAAACACTGGGTTACACTCCCGAGACTATGGAAGCCATGGCAAAACAGGTCAGAGATAGGGCTCTAGATACCTTCATCAGAGGTCTTAACGGAGATCTATCAGACAGAATGAGCTTAGCTCAACCCAGAGATCTGAGGCATGCATTGCAACTGTGCGAGATGTTGGACAATAAAAGGGCTAGGAACAATATCAGCCATCGTGACACTCGTCCACCAGTAGGACCAAAACCCCCGCATTATGCAAAAAATTACTTGCAACCTCAACAATCATACATACCGGCAATTCCACCAAAACCTTATAATAACAACAACTTTTATAATCAAAAACCAATGCAAAACGTGTTCGTTCCCCAAAATAAATTCCCTCAAACGAAAAACCCTATGTTTTTCAATGCACCACCGAGGCCATTTGCTCCGAAGCCTCAGCCGGCACCAACTCCTATGGATGTCGACGGTTCTATTCTAACAAAAAGAGTTGACTACATGAACAAGCCAAACGCTAATTCACCACAACAATTTGCTCTCAAAAGAGTCAACCAGTCCACCGGAAATTTTCCCAATAAAGTACAGAGGCAATTCCATATCGAAACCGGTATGTCAGGTGAACAATATATCACCATACCACCTCAAGAAGAGCATTACTCCGATATGTCCGATTATCAGTCTGCTTACCAAGGCCAAGAAGACCTTTACGAATTAGTCCCATATTCTGAGGTTCGTGAATATCAACAGCAGGAGGAATATATTACCTCACAAGGGGACAACTCAGAGTTAGTCCCGCAGAATAAAGAGGAAACCAAATCACAATCACAGGAACCTCAACAGCCACAAATTGAGGACACCGTTAATTTTTTAGGTTAAAGTGTTCCTCTTTGCCGTACTTTGTTGTCCGGGACAAAGACGGAACCGCATACAATTTCTTAATAGATACCGGCTCCAACAAAAACTATGTCCAACCAGAAATAGCCAAAAACGTCAAACGAAAACAGTAAGTGGTAGCATTCTAATCACCAGCCATATCCATTTGGGTTTATTTAACGAACCCAACAAACCTATAACTTTCTTCTTATTACCTAATTTGAATCCGTTCCATGGGATTCTAGGTAATGACACACTAAGAGAATTAAACGCCATTATTGATATAGGGAAAGATCTATTATTTGTCAACAACCCTCTGTTAAAGTAAAGCAGATGCGAGCTCATCAGGTCCATCCGATCGAATCAGAGGAGCTCACCAATCAGCAGAAACTAGGGTTAAAGGCACTCCAAGAGGAGTACGAATCGTTTTTCGCAGACCCAAATAAGAAGTTGACTTATGCTACTAATGTCCAAGGAGAAATCCGAACGACAACAGACACTCCAGTCTACACCAAACATTATCCGTACCCAGCTTCTCTCAAAGAAGTAGTAGAAGACCAGCTACAAGAATTACTACGAGATGGTATAATACGACCCTCACGGTCGCCCTATAATTCCCCTGTATGGATAGTCCCTAAAAAGAGCGATAGCCTTGGGAATAAGAAATATAGGATGGTCATTGATTACAGAAAGCTCAATGCAGTTACAGTTTCGGATAAGTATCCTATCCCTGAAATCGGAGAAATGGTTGCGCAGTTGGGCAACAATAAGTATTTCTCTGTTCTTGATCTAAAGGGCGGATTTCATCAGATTTCCCTTAAGGAATCTGATATTGAAAAAACAGCATTTTCTGTAAATGGAGGGAAATACGAGTTCACAAGACTCCCCTTCGGTCTAAAAAAATTCCCCATCAATATTCCAAAGAGCTCTCGATGACATCTTGAGAGACCTCATCGGAAAAATTTGCTATGTCTACATTGATGATATAATAATATTCAGTAAATCTGAGGAAGAGCATTTCCGACATCTAGCTCTAGTATTTTCTACCTTGTCCAAAGCAAATATGAAGGTCCAAATAGATAAATGCAAATTCCTAAGACACAGTGTTGATTTCCTAGGCGTAGTTATCTCAAGGGAAGGAGTTAAAACCAATCCAGAAAAAATTCAAGCCATTAAAAAGTTCCCCATACCAAAGAACCTAAAACAACTAAGGTCCTTCCTGGGATTAGCTAGTTATTACAGAAGATTTATCAAAGATTTCGCTAAGTTAGCTAGACCCTTGACGGCGTTATTGAGAGGAGAACATGGCAGAGCTAAAAAGAATGCCTCAAGCAAGATTGAAATCCGATTCGGTGAAGCCGAACTCGATGCCTTTGAGAAAGTAAAAAATGCATTAGTATCACAAGATGTGATGTTAGCATACCCTGATTTTAAACAAGAGTTCCATCTAACCACTGATGCTTCAAACTTTGCATTAGGAGCTTCTCTAGAACAGAACGGTAGACCCATTACATTCCTTTCCCGTGCGTTATCCAAGGCCGAATAAAATTATGCTACAAATGAAAGAGAAATGCTAGCATTAGTATGGGCATTGGATAAGTTAAGGATGTATTTATACGGCAAATCCAAAGTGATCATTTACACTGACCACCAGACTCTCACTTATGCTCTCAGCCCGAAAAACAACACAAAGCTGAAGAAATGGAAAAGTTACCTGGAGGAATATAACTACGAGTTGAAATATAAACCGGGTAGCTCAAACGTGGTAGCAGACGCACTCTCTAGAAACCCTACCAGCATAAATGATAGCAGTACGTCAGCTACAGCCCATAGTGATGAAAGCTCAGGTCATGAACTCATTCCAGCAATGGAAATCCCGATCAATGTCTTTAAAAACCAATTGTTTATCCTCACTGGTGATAATGAATCCACTACCTTTGAAATACCGTTCCCTACATATCATAGACATACAATAGTGAGAAGCAATTATTCCGAAGAAGATCTTGTAACTATCTTGAAAGAAAAAATGGAACCTAGAATAGTTAATGGTATTTTTACTTCTGAAAGTATCATGGGAAAAATCCAAGAAATATTTCCAGAGCATTTTAGGAATTACAAGGCAAGGTTCACGCATATTCAAACTATAGATGTCCATGATCAGATCCAACAACAAGATATCATAATAAAAGAACACCTCAGAGCACATAGAAATTCCGTTGAAAATAAAAAAACAAATTTTATCTGAATATTTTTTCCCCGGTATGAAGAAAAGATAGAAGCAATAGTAAACTCTTGCCAAACGTGCAAACTCTCTAAATACCAAAGACACCCTCCAAACCAAGAAATACAACCAACCCCTATTCCGAAATATCCAGGTGAAATTATTCATATAGATTTATATTCCACCCAAAATAAGATTATTTTAACCGCAATAGACAAATTTTCTAAATACGCGCAAGTTAAACTCGTAAACTCAAAAGCAGCAGACCATCTTAAAGTACCCTTACGTGAGTTGTTAATAGCCTTCGGTATGACAAAAACCGTGGTGATGGATAACGAAAAGGCTTTAAATTCTGCATCAATAAAATTTCTTTTGAATAATCAGTTAGGTATACAAGTCCACACTACTCCACCATATACTTCGTCTAGCAACGGCCAAGTAGAAAGATTTCATTCAACATATACAGAAATAATGAGATGCTTGAAGCTAGAGCACCCCGAAATGGAATTCGAGGATTTAATATTCAAAGCCGTTGACGAATACAATAAAACCATCCATAGTACCACCAACAAAAAACCAATAGAAGCATTTTTCGTAACAAATTTAATCCATAATCCAGAAAAATTAGCACTTGAAAGGGAAAAGATTGCAGAAACCATTTTAAAAAAGCAAAATAAGGACCTAGAGTACCATAATAAAACAAAAAAACCCGTCAAAATCTACGATCCAGGTGAAATCATCTACGTTAGGATTAATAAACGGCTAGGCTCGAAACTAACGTCTAGATATAAAAAAGAAATAGTAGCCGAAGATCTTAATACCAAGATTAATACCAGGTCAGGAAGGATAGTTCATAAAAACCACTTGAAGTATTGATAAACATCCTCTTCCGACAGATTGCTCATGTTACCACTTTGCTGGGGTCACACAACCATATTAGACTATACTAAGTCAAGAGTGGTCATGTTGGAAACCGGGTTAGCCGCGCGCCAGAACGGAACGTTTAAAATCATTCACGTCATTGAATTAGAAAAATATCAAATGGCCATATCCGTTCTAAAAGAAGTCGTTAAAAATTCATCAAACCTTAGTCCGTATCAACCTTTTTTGGCCTATGAGATAACTCGGATACAGAACGAATTAAGGAGGCTTCAGCCGATGAAATTCAGAAATAAAAGATCGCTTGATATACTTGGCACGGCTTGGAAATGGTTAGCGGGCACACCTGATCACGAGGATCATAAGATTGTGGTAGATAAGATCAATGAACAATTGGAAAACAATAATCGGCAGGTCATAATTAATAACCTAATAGAAAATAAGATTGAAGAGGATTTCGGAGGAGAAGAATAACCCAATCTTCACTTGTTGAATTCAAAATATGAACTGATTTTATTAACAAACGTCTTGTGTACATCAAAGAATTCTTAGACTCTAAGAGGCGACAATTGTTCTTAAAAATGCTTACTCTAATGTTTATATTTCATGCTCAGCGTCGGTTACTTGATACCGCGCCGCTGTTACAATCTTAAGTGTTTTCCACAGAGTGTGGATGCATGTTTTGTTTGGTTTTTGAGCCATACTTGAAATATGAATTTGTATCAGCTATTTTTATTTTTGGAATTAAGCAATAATTGTCATAGGAATCTTTATGACTTATTTTTGTTGTATGTTTTGTGTATTTCGTTGTTCAATCTGATTTGGTGAAGCCATTTCAGATGAACGCGATGTTTATTCTTAAACATTCTGCCAAAGGGCCGCCAAATGTGACGTTTTGGTTTTTGATTTAAATAGTTAGTTGTCTTATACAAATTAATTTTAATATTGTCATTAGTAAGATAACTCTTGTTAAAGAAGCATGACGAGCTACATGAGAGAAGTTAACCCTAGCAAATCAATGTTATCCTTCTTATAAACTGACTTCCTATTATTTTGTATGATTTACCGAATTTGTTTACTAATATCGCCCGATGCTTAACAATTGTTGTTTCGGGATATCTACCCACTCCTGATGTGTATTACTGTGCTGACTTCTAGCCTTTTTATACGGTGGAGACTTTGGAGACCAACAACTTCTACCTCTCGGCTTTTGCTCCACCGTTTTGACATTTCGCTGATAGCTGACCTTTGAGCGTTTATTCTGTTTAAATGTTGCCCCTTTTTGAACATTTTGCAATATCTGCCTTTTTTGTACTATAGACTCGGACAATTTGTTACCTGAATTTATTATAACACTATTTTTTAAATGATCATTATTTAATTTACCGTTTGCCATCTGAAGATTTTCATTTTGTACTGGCTCTGGGATATATACTTTTTCTTCCCCACATTTTACTTTACCTCCAAAGTGAGGTCCTGCCGGGGGACATAAACTTATTTCTTTTTTACTTTCAAAAATTATTTCTTTTACCTCAGCTTTTATGTTACCTCTAAGGTGAGGTCCTGCCGGGGGAGTCAAGTGCGGATCTTGAGTTTTGTCGTTGAGTTTGTTTTGAAATGTCTTGTATTTATCCTCACTATTACCATTCTTCTTCTTTTCCCAACGCTTTTTTAAACCTGTGACATCTATTGTTGTTGCGACTACAGATTTATAACTTTTTGATTTGTTGCATCCCGAGACGATCCAACCAAATTGAGTATTTTGACCTAGTAGGCCATCAATCTTTGTAACTCCTTCTTTTATGATTTGGGTGTATACGTTTACCCCCATTATTATATCAACCTTACCAGGTTTATTAAAGGTAGGATCAGCCAGTACGTAGGATTGCCATTTTGACATATCCACGCTTACCCTTTTTAATGGAAGAGCTTTTATTAACTTTGGCAATACAATTGCCTCAACCTTAAGAAGTTTATCCCGTGGATTCCGCGTCCTCACATCTATTTTTACCTTATATTTTGATTTTTTGGATTTTATTGATGACACGCCACTTATTTCTGTATATTGTTTAATTTTATGTAAATTTAGTATTTGAGCCGCCTTTTCAGACAAAATGGTACTCTGTGAACCACTATCAATAAGGGCTCTTAGAGTCTTATATCCTCCATTTACATTTTTTACTTGTATTAGAGCTGTAGCCAACAGTGTTGATTGTGCCGTTACACAAGTATTAACTCTCTCCTGTTTTTCTTCAAAATGGAGTAAGGTATGGTGTCCCTTACTACACAATGAACAGACCATTTCATTTGTGCATACTTTATTGCTTGAATGGTTCAAGCATCTTGTGCAAATCTGTACTTCTTTGGCCATTTCATACCTTTCCATTGGTGTCAAACCTTTAAATTTATAGCACTTATACGCCTTATGCCCTGCAACTTTGCAAATCGGACAATTGTCTTGGAACACCGAACCCGACGTTTTCTGTAATGGTTTTTTTCTCTCTTTGCTCATGGCACTTAGCGAACAATATCTTTGCTCCAAGTATTCCATGACATCAGATAGCAATTGTATCTGCCTTGTTTTTCTAATTTGACTCTCATATAATTGTAGAGTATCTCTGTCAAATTTCCTAAGTAGTATTTGTGCAAATATTATGTCCACTTCATCGGACAAATTTGTTTTAATTTTAATTAAGTGCACTGACTCATTAACTATGTCAATCACTCCCTTTATACTTTTTGCGGACTCATTGTCGATCATCGGTAAATCAACGATCCGATTTAACTGTTCGGAAAATACCCTCCGATTATTTTCATACCGCTTGGTTAACAGTTCCCAAGCGGCACTATAATTGTCAGCTGAACCTGACAATAGATGAGCTACCATGCTCTTAGCTTCGCCTTTTAACGCGGATTTCAAATAATTAAACTTAAGAGCAAGACTTAAATCTTCTCTTTTTTCAATTAACTCCGTAAATAATTCTACAAACAGGTCCCACTCTCTAGGTTCTCCAGAAAATGTGGGTACCTGAATCTTTGGCAACACCGGTAGTTCGCCTCTCACGGTAACATTCTCAACTTTCAAACTTTTCTGATCGTTTATTTTTTCTTCTAATGCTACCAAGGTATTCTGAAGGTCGAACTCTAATTCTTCTATGACCTCTTTAAACGTATCATTACCTATAAACTCAACTGTATAAGCCTGACACATCTGTACCTTCCTGAACAAGAATTTTATCTTTTTAACATACATTTCGCCTGTTCTATTATCTATCGTACGTAAATCTTTGCTCACCATGTCTAAATATTCCTGCAGCTGACGAACCTTTTCTTGCAATTTCTGCTGGCTAACCTTAGCATTCTCATTACTGGAGGTCGCGTTTCCCCGCGACTCTCCGCTGCTGTCTTCAAAATTCTCTAACATCGTTGCATCTGCTTCAATGTTCTCCGAATCAACAGTGCCCTGCCTGATTGCTTCTCCTTTGGCTATTAATCTATTAATCATATTTAAGCCTTCCTCATATTTTCCATCTGTAAAATAGATATGTTCGGTTGCTCCACTCTCTAGCATTTGGTTATTGTAACTAATCCATTGCTTCTGTATGTCTCTTACTTCATTAAGAATCTTGCTAGTAAACTTACTAGCGTCTATTTCTTCTATCTTCTTCACCCTTTTATGCAACTCGTGCTGCTTCGCTAACAATTTTTCAATTTTGGTAGGGAACATTTTTTATATGGTGTCTGTATATGTATGCGACAATATATCTATTTATTTTTGTTAATATGTATTTACTTAAGTATATGGAAAATTTTCACTTTTTTTTTTTTTCTTTTGGTCTTGACTTTTTAACGGGCAACTTTCTTAAAAATGTTGTTATATATTTTTTTTTATCACCAATTTTGGGTATTATTTTTTTAACTTCCCTACTTTGTCTCTTAGAATATATGAATGTATATTACTTTTTTTTTTTACATATATCCCTGCCTAGTTTTGCGTGTGGTTTTCAGGCCACACTCTAATTGAACAGCTTTAATGCCGCACAATTGTACATAGTTTGTTTTATAATTTATATAAAAAAAATATGCATCGCAGTGCATTAAAAAAATTATGCGACGCAGCGCACAGTTTTATTATTAATTTTTGTTGGGCGCTCTTTGTAGCGCTATCGGTTCACTTCAATCTCGGTTGCTGCAACTGCTTTTTTTTGTTTTTCCTGCATCAGCTGGTCGTCGCCGGTTGGCTGCACTGACGCTCCCTCGCAGGCGAAAGTGGCGGTTTGCCCCTCTCGCTGTTGATCTGCTGCTGTTGTCCTGGGCCTATGGGCTCAGGCGGTACCGGTGCCGGTCAGTGCACCAGATTTCCTTGTTCTTCAGTAGCCTCTTCTTTGCAACTATCCTGTTGCCTTGCAAATGCGTCGTTCATCTGCTTCTTGTTGCCGACTTGCAACTGCCTCGTTAATCTGCTTCTTGTTGCCAGTCGACTTGTAACCGCCTATAGTGTATATATAGGCGAGGATGTTTTTTTTTTTTTTCGATATTAGGGCTTCGAATACGCCACACACGAACTTTATATTGTTCTTTTTTTTTTTTTAACGCCGCCGAAATTATTGCAGTTGCTCGACTAGCCAAACTGCCTTTATATATTCGGTCGCACGCACTTTTTTTTTTTATTGGGCTTCGATTACGCCACACACAAAAAAACACTCCGCCGTCGAAATTACTACAGTTGCTCCGCTAGCCAAACTGCCTTTAAATTCGAACGCACGCACTTTTAATTTATTAAGCAATAATATTTTGCTTTTATTTTATACTCTGTCTCTTACCACTGGTGGGGGAAAACAAGAGTTAATTTATTTTGCTACCTTTAGCTGATCTTATCAGAAGAATTCAGACTTTAAGGAGCTGATTCATTCTCTGAGTCTCTTACCACTGGTGGGGGAAAACTACAGAGTTCCTTTTTTTCTCGAAGGACCAAAATGAAGAGGGTTTCGGAGGAGAAGAATAACCCAATCTTCACTCGTTGAATTCAAAATATGAACTGATTTTATTAACAAACGTCTTGTGTACATCAAAGAATTCTTAGACTCTAAGAGGCGACAATTGTTCTTAAAAATGCTTACTCTAATGTTTATACATATTTCATGCTCAGCGTCGGTTACTTGATACCGCGCCGCTGTTACAATCTTAAGTGTTTTCCACAGAGTGTGGATGCATGTTTTGTTTGGTTTTTGAGCCATACTTGAAATATGAATTTGTATCAGCTATTTTTGTTTTTGGAATTAAGCAATAATTGTCATAGGAATCTTTATGACTTATTTTTCTTGTATGTTTTGTGTATTTCGTTGTTCAATCTGATTTGGTCAAGCCATTTCAGATGAACGCGATGTTTATTCTTAAACAAGATAAATGATTTAATTAAGATAACTAATACTATATTAATTAGAGGTAAACCCGAATACAATAACAAGTCAGAAGAAATTGAAATAACCAAATTTAAATTGAGTCTTTTTAGAGAAGAAATAACAAATATTATTTACGCAATTGATTGGGCTAAGGCCAATACCGTAAACTCATTAATACTGTCCTCTGCTGAAATAGATTTTATTGACACAATTAAAGAAGAGAGCCTAACATTTGTAAACATTGAAGAACTAATAGAGTTTGCCGAGGTCAGCATAGCCTCAGACGGTAAATCACTCCTTTATATTGTTAGCCTACCCAGAGTAATTAATGAAATTTGTAAACAAATCCTTGCAATACCAATTAAATATCAAAAATTTATAGAAGAAATAGACTATGAGAATATCATGAAATGTAACAAGAAATACTTCAGGTTAATCAATAAGAATAAATGTAATATTCATAATGGTAAGACAATCTGTAAACTGGAAGATCTGACTAATTTAGAAAACAGTAAATGTGTAGGAGCCTACTTGCAAAGAAGGAATCCACAATGTAAGGTCATCAACAACCAGCACGTAAAATCCCATTCGGAAATAATGCCCGGTACCTTGCTGCTGAACCAATTTCAAGGAGACATCAACATCAATGGAGAAAACATTACCCTAGAAGGCACCTTCATAATTCAAGCGGAAAACGCGACAGTCGTCATAGAAGACTCCTGGTATATTGTGAAGACACGCTTTGAAGTCGAGGTTCAACCGCCGCTGTTGCAATTACTATCAGATAAGCAGCAAAGAGGTGAAAGGTTATCTCTGGAAATGATCAAGGAACTACACATCAATAATACTAATAATCTGGAGAGAATCCAAAGAAACAACTTGATTATGTCTTTCTTCAAGCTGGATTATTCTAACCCTTCTGGCAGCCGCAGTGATAACATATTACATCATCAAAAAATTCTGCAGCCACAAAACAGGCAACCATGGTCCACCAATGGAAGTCTCAATCGCGCCAGTTCAATATGTTGTTGCGACCGAGGACGTCCGCACTTAAAGGGGGAGGAGTTAAGCACTTCTATCATAACAAGGAGTCAAGTACTTATACCATAAAACCCAAGTCCGTCAACACATGCCCATTGGCCGATCCTATTTCATCATCACAAGCAATTCCCATTGGTCAACCCCACCCAGTAGTCACATGCCCATTTGTCAAATAACAGTCCGATAGCTAGGATAAACAACAAGTCACCCCACTCAATCGTCAGATGCCAATTTGTCGCATGATCGCCTATCCCCAGCAACAGTCCGATCGTTAGGATAAACAACAAACCTGATACCCAGAATCACCCCACAAATTTCGGCAATAAACAAAGAATGGTCCTGAACACTTGTGTAAACAAAGAATGGTCCCACGCTCTTAGTGGACTATTGGACTCAGCCAACGCCGACGCCTGCGACGACGTCAATTATCCAAGCCTTCATCCAACATAATCAAATCATAGAAAATCAGTCTTAAGCCTAAGTCCAAACCATCCGGTAAAACTTCGCTTTAGCTCCGTGGAATTCACTGTCAGAATCTTTCAGTTATCATTAAGTTGGAATTTTAAAGTGACTTTAAATAAAAATTGTATTTTTTTATACCGTGAGTGAAGGAAGGGTTTAATTTATATAACCAATTTTAAATGCTTAACTTGAAAAGGTGTTGGGTAACGCAAATCGCTGGAATTGAAATCAGACAAAAGGCAAGCGTATCATATTGCTCATACGCCGCGTAAGCCATTAAATATGCATTTACTGATATCGCCAAAGCCGTAACGAAAACAGCTTATGCGGCATTTGTCGCCCTTCATATGTGTCTGTGTGTTTGTAGTAGTGTGTGCGTGTGTGTGTAAGTTGGGTTGGGTTGACAGTCGTAATGTAAGTAAAAAGAGAATAAACAGAAAAAACACAATGCAAATGCGAAACCAAAAAGAAAAACAATAGAATTTAAATGATTTTAATGCGACCATTGAATTTTATTGAAGCTGCCTTCGTCCTGGATGCGTATGCGTGAATAAAGGGAAAAAGAAGAAGAGAGAGAGAGAAAGAGAGAACATGCGAGGGGAATTCAGCACATCATATGAATACCAAAAACCAGTCACTGGATCGTCATCAGGCACCAGTTTACCTCTGCCTTTTCATTCGCACTGACAATAATAATAATTGTCAATTGCAGCATCTGCCTTCACCGAAAGCCTGGTTATTATTTTTTTTTTTTCTTTTGCTTTTTCATATTCAATTTCAAATGAAATTTTCATGTCTAACATGCCGAACACATACCCCCTCCATACCCTCGCCCATATTACCCTTGCCCAAAGCCGTACTAACCCCATGCCATTCCGGTGTAAATTTCACGTTAGCTACCAACTTAATTCCATGCAAAAATCTTTTGCATACTTCCAGGCAGCTGTTCAGTTTTTTTTTGCTTCTCTCAAATATTATTTAACAATTTTTGTTGTTGTTTTTCTTGTCGGAAGGAGGCTTTGCTGTGTGGGTGAGAATGTGTGTGTGTGTGCGCGCCTGGTATAGATGAAGATATGTGCGGTTTTTGTGGCTTACTAGCTGCTGGCAATTTAGTTTAATATCCATAAGGACGCTATGCTTAACTATGTAGTTCTTGGCTAATACTTTTGCATAGACTCGGATGATTGACAAATTGCATATACCCTTTTGTTTGTGTGTGAGGGGAGGACATCCTTAAAAACAACAAACACCTGTCCTGAGTTGAGTGTTAGGCGAAAGGGTTTAACTACGTGTCTCACTAGCTGCTTTGGTTGTTGTTTTTGGTGGCCTACATTACATTTTTGATAAGTGCGTGCTCAACAGAGACAAAGTAGGAGCGGGCAGTGCACGGAGACAGAGACAGAGGCCGAAAAACCTTGTAAACATATCATATATACTATACATATAGTGTGTATTATATATGCATGTATATGTTTGAAGGGTGTAGTCACACAAATAGTTAATCTTCATTAAGGTAAAACCACTTCGCCTAACTGAGATTTCAGCTTAAAGCGACAGTTTGCAAAATTAAATAAAATTTTGGTTTATTGCCTGGGATGGAATGTTATAGAAAGTTTTTAAAGGTTACTGTCTCGGCAGGATCCCCATCATCATCCACCATCAAATGTAAGTCGTTGAAGTTGATTTTCTCCAATTCGTCATAGATGTGATTATTTAATTCAATTTCAGGATACTATCAACGGACTTAGTTTTAATCAAAGTAAGGGGAAATACACTTGCCCTACTCACCATCTTGGCCATTTTCCAGCAGTCCAAAGCTCGTTTATTGCGATTCATGCGCAAATTAATTATGGCCAGATAGCCCCAAATGTCGGACATGAACACCTCCACTTCAGTACATTTAGCCAAATATATGGTGGCTTCTTCTAACTGATTCATCTGAAACGTAAGAAGTGTTTTGAGATGAACTCTTAAGGTATGGACATTGATAATATATAAATACATAATACAGTGCTAAAGCCTTGCCATAGTTGGCCATAAAATGTTTCTTCGACTTCTTGTTACTGGGCAAACACATCTCAAAAGCTTGACTAGCCAATTCATAGTCTTCGCGTTGAAAAGCCAAGTGAGCCAGCCGCATGAGACTCAATTCAAATATGGAGCCAACATTGGGTTCAGTGATGTTCAGAAGATCCTTGAATTGTACAATGGCCTCATCGAAACTTCCACGTGAATAGAGAGCATTTCCAATGGTATGAGCTTGATAATAGTGCTATGCAGATAGATAAGGATCCGACAGCACCGAAAATGTCCAAATAACTCACCATTAGTTCGCCGTTGTTATCAGTGTCCAATTGACGTATTTGAAATTCATCATCAATTTGCCCTTGCAGTGTCTTCAATGTGGTTGTCACCAAGTAAGCCTCGACTGGCGTGAAATCTGTAGAGATTTGCGCAAACACAATCTCCGCAAAACCATAAGCTCCCAGGCGGGCAAACAGTTTGAAAGTTTGATAAAACTTTAAATTCGTTTTTCCCGCCGTATTGCTAATTTCAAAATCATTTGGCAAAAACAATTCGTACAGAGAACGGGGAGCGTTGGAGAAAGTCTTGGCTGGCACGTCACAGAGATTTTCGTATTTCCATCGGGCATATTCCATGCCGGGTAAGTATTCATGGGTCTTGTAAAAGCAATACAATAAAATCCATGTATCAATTTCCAAATTATATTTGCCGGCAAATATGCGCAGGTTTTGCAACATATTCGAATATGCAGCATTTACTATTTCTTCATCTTTGGATTGTAAGTCCATCATGTAGTTGACATAGAGCTTAGCAAGGGAACTGTAAGAGAAGACTAAAAATATCATAATCGGTCTTGAAATCCGTTATATAATCGGTAATTCAATAATGATTTGGGCTACAAATATATATAAAGGTTGGCTTTTTGTCACAGTTACTTGTACTTGCACAAGACCCATTACAAATCGATAACTTACGGAAAATATTCATCCTCAGATCCATCCTTTGCTTTGACGAAAAACTGGGCGGCGGAATGGAAATTTAAGTTCTCCACATTGTTTAAAAATGTGTAGAAGTTGAAGAACTTCTGGTTGTTGCTGCCCGCCTTGAGTTCTTCGTATATCTGTTTGGCCATCTCTGGTTCCCCAATAATACACATCATTCTCAGCTCATCCATCATACCAATCAAACGGTGCTGTTCCTTATCAAAAGCAGTAACACAATGACAGATATTCTCCCAACTGCACTTTTCGAATTGATTTTCAATTCGATCTATTAGCTCCTTGTACATGTGAGTGATCATTTGCTGTAAATAGTCAAAGGATAGTATAAAACTATTTTCTCAGCAGATTAAGACCTACACGAAATTCAATATTATTCTTCGTTGGCATTCGTATATTGAAATCAGCTCCGCAAAGTTTCAAAAGTAAATTATTCAGATTACCCAATTGGCAGCAGAAATAGTCTCGTTTTTGTACAACAGATTTAATCTCACGATTCACTATAAAAGATATGACTTCCGAAATGAGATTATCAAATGCTCTATAAAGTTCCTCGACTACATTCTTATCTTCCTCGCAATCATATCGAGTGTCTTGGAAGTCATAGCAACGTCTCAATTTGGACGTCTTGAGGACAGACTCATTGTAGGTGTCCAGGGGTTCATTGCGTTGGGTAATGGGTTGATAGAAGCATATCTTAATGGAGGCAAACATGGGACCAATTGAAGGATTAGTGGGGAAACTGGAAGTAGAATTATGAATAGAAGTCCGACGAGTGACTGAAGGCCTGAAAATTGGTGTCAACAAAGTGGCAAAGCGACAGTTGTTCACTGCAAAATAGAATCAACTTAATGTTTATCAAATTAAACTTTCCACTTTACCTGATGGATATACGAATATGCTGGGGTTAATGAGACCCTCATAGAAAGCATTCTCAGGCGTGTCCTTAAACAATTGCACCACCAAATCATAGTCATTGCGAGCTATAACAGATTCGAGGATAAGACGCATCTCCTCGGTGAGAACAAAACGATGCAGAGAGTTGTTAACCAAGGCCACATCCACCAGTGGATCAATCTGATCTGTTTTAAGATCCACTCCGGGTGTAGCCAGTAGTTGGCGAAAGATTCGAGGCAACTTGATGCGCATATTGGTTTCCATTTGAAGGGAACTGAAATTCTTACTAGAATTATAATCCCTCTTGATATTCTCCCAGACAATACCTGTGCTCTGGGTGCTAATGATCTGAGAGCTAAAACTATAGTAATTGCATATCGGAAGCACATGATAGTCCCCATTTTCTTTGGGTAGTTTCGAGCGAAAGGCAATGGTTACACCCAAGTCTGCAGCTCGTTCGTGCAGCTCGTCGGGAACATTGTAAATCGATTCCAAGGTAATAAATACTAGATTGTTGAAGTTAAAGTTCTTCAGCATTGGCAGAATTGAGTACATATGCCATTGAGTGGTCGTCGTAATCTTTTCGCTAGTGGGAGTTCGTAACAAACGTTTATATTGCGGATATAGATAGATTTTTTCATTACTGATGAAACGTCGTCGCTGAAAGAGCTGAAGCAGATCACAATTACCTCGGGAAATGAATTGCAGACGCTCGCCGACTAGATTACCCTGTTCGCTTTCACCCTCTGCCTCGCCTTTTTCCCAATTGTCAGTTTTTGAAAAACTTTGAACTGGAATACCATCTACTTGCGAGGTACTTGATGGGGTTTCCGTGTAGTCGGCCCCAGTTCCATCGCCCTTTGCATTGAAAGACTTGTTTATGGTCTTCAAGTGACCCTTGCGATGACGCGGTATTCTTTGATAGAGAGTAATGACCAATGGATTATCACTGAAAGTGTTCATATCATTGATATCGTCTTGCATTATACACATGGCGAAGAGGGGCTTATTCATGGAGAACTCATTCTGATAGATTATAGTATCCTTGGTATATTTTTCCTGCATCTTCTGCAATGTGTTCTTCACATGAAACAAATGCAATTCCATGGGGTAAGCTGTCTCTGGCAATTTATCAATCACATTCAACTGAATGTAGAGGAAAAACACGTTGTTGGGATATTCTTTTTCAGGACCTAGCAAATCGCTGCTCTGCTCACTATCAAAGGTTGAACGTTTGCTTTGACGGTTAGATGAACGTTTCTTTCGGAGGGGCCTGGAAGTTCGAAGCACTGTGGTTGTGGTGCCATTGTTGTTAGTATCCATTTGGAGAAAATATAACTTAAACTAGTTTTAACAAAAACGGGGGAAAATATGAGTTTTGCCACACTGTTTGCTAGGCAATGTTTGTGTGTGTTCCACCAAAGTGTTTATTCTACGTTCATCTTCCATGCTTGTGTGTTGGATACGTTTGGCTTTGCCTCGGTCTTGGTGTTGGTTTATGTTTGCCAAATGCCAACGCGGCGGGATTCAAAACAATAAGCACTCCAAGTTTGCATTTTCCTTGCCTCTCGTTTTTAACCCATCCATTCCTTTCCACTGGCTCGTGTCAATGTTATTTTTATGGCTCCCAGACACATAAGTTTTATTAGACAACGTTGGCTCATAAAAAATGTTTGGCCAAAGTGTTGAAAGATCTTAAATTATTCGTGCCTTGCCTGTGCCTGGCTAAATGTTTATCACTGAAAGTGTTCATATCATTGATATCGTCTTGCATTATACACATGGCGAAGAGGGGCTTATTCATGGAGAACTCATTCTGATAGATTATAGTATCCTTGGTATATTTTTCCTGCATCTTCTGCAATGTGTTCTTCACATGAAACAAATGCAATTCCATGGGGTAAGCTGTCTCTGGCAATTTATCAATCACATTCAACTGAATGTAGAGGAAAACACGTTGTTGGGATATTCTTTTTTCAGGACCTAGCAAATCGCTGCTCTGCTCACTATCAAAGGTTGAACGTTTGCTTTGACGGTTAGATGAACGTTTCTTTCGGAGGGGCCTGGAAGTTCGAAGCACTGTGGTTGTGGTGCCATTGTTGTTAGTATCCATTTGGAGAAAATATAACTTAAACTAGTTTTAACAAAAACGGGGAAAATATGAGTTTTGCCACACTGTTTGCTAGGCAATGTTTGTGTGTGTTCCACCAAAGTGTTTATTCTACGTTCATCTTCCATGCTTGTGTGTTGGATACGTTTGGCTTTGCCTCGGTCTTGGTGTTGGTTTATGTTTGCCAAATGCCAACGCGGCGGGATTCAAAACAATAAGCACTCCAAGTTTGCATTTTCCTTGCCTCTCGTTTTTAACCCATCCATTCCTTTCCACTGGCTCGTGTCAATGTTATTTTTATGGCTCCCAGACACATAAGTTTTATTAGACAACGTTGGCTCATAAAAAATGTTTGGCCAAAGTGTTGAAAGATCTTAAATTATTCGTGCCTTGCCTGTGCCTGGCTAAATGTTTACACACAGATATGGCCCGAAAGAGAAAAACGAGTATAACTAAACATTTTTCACAATTCTATTAAATGAAATTCAGACAACAACGTGTTTTCCTCTACATTCAGTTGAATGTGATTGATAAATTGCCAGAGACAGCTTACCCCATGGAATTGCATTTGTTTCATGTGAAGAACACATTGCAGAAGATGCAGGAAAAATATACCAAGGATACTATAATCTATCAGAATGAGTTCTCCATGAATAAGCCCCTCTTCGCCATGTGTATAATGCAAGACGATATCAATGATATGAACACTTTCAGTGATAATCCACTGGTCATTACTCTCTATCAAAGAATACCGCGTTATCGCAAGGGTCACTTGAAGACCATAAACAAGTCTTTCAATGCAAAGGGCGATGGAACTGGGGCCGACTACACGGAAACCCCATCAAGTACCTCGCAAGTAGATGGTATTCCAGTTCAAAGTTTTTCAAAAACTGACAATTGGGAAAAAGGCGAGGCAGAGGGTGAAAGCGAACAGGGTAATCTAGTCGGCGAGCGTCTGCAATTCATTTCCCGAGGTAATTGTAATCTGCTTCAGCACTTTCAGCGACGACGTTTCATCAGTAATGTAAAAATCTATCTATATCCGCAAAATAAACGTTTGCAACGAACTCCCACTAGCGAAAAGATTACGACGACCACTCAATGGCATATGTACTCAATTCTGCCAATGCTGAAGAACTTTAACTTCAACAATCTAGTATTTATTACCTTGGAATCGATTTACAATGTTCCCGACGAGCTGCACGAACGAGCTGCAGACTTGGGTGTAACCATTGCCTTTCGCTGGAAACTACCCAAAGAAAATGGGGACTATCATGTGCTTCCGATATGCAATTACTATAGTTTTAGCTCTCAGATCATTAGCACCCAGAGCACAGGTATTGTCTGGGAGAATATCAAGAGGGATTATAATTCTAGTAAGAATTTCAGTTCCCTTCAAATGGAAACCAATATGCGCATCAAGTTGCCTCGCATCTTTCGCCAACTACTGGCTACACCCGGAGTGGATCTAAAATAGATCAGATTGATCCACTGGTGGATGTGGCCTTGATTAACAACTCTCTGCATCGTTTTGTTCTCACCGAGGAGATGCGTCTTATCCTCGAATCTGTTATAGCTCGCAATGACTATGATTTGGTAGTGCAATTGTTTAAGGACACGCCTGAGAATGCTTTCTATGAGGGTCTCATTAACCCCAGCATATTCGTATATCCATCAGGTAAAGTGGAAAGTTTAATTTGATAAACATTAAGTTGATTCTATTTTGCAGTGAACAACTGTCGCTTTGCCACTTTGTTGACACCAATTTTCAGGCCTTCAGTCACTCGTCGGACTTCTATTCATAATTCTACTTCCAGTTTCCCCACTAATCCTTCAATTGGTCCCATGTTTGCCTCCATTAAGATATGCTTCTATCAACCCATTACCCAACGCAATGAACCCCTGGACACCTACAATGAGTCTGTCCTCAAGACGTCCAAATTGAGACGTTGCTATGACTTCCAAGACACTCGATATGATTGCGAGGAAGATAAGAATGTAGTCGAGGAACTTTATAGAGCATTTGATAATCTCATTTCGGAAGTCATATCTTTTATAGTGAATCGTGAGATTAAATCTGTTGTACAAAAACGAGACTATTTCTGCTGCCAATTGGGTAATCTGAATAATTTACTTTTGAAACTTTGCGGAGCTGATTTCAATATACGAATGCCAACGAAGAATAATATTGAATTTCGTGTAGGTCTTAATCTGCTGAGAAAATAGTTTTATACTATCCTTTGACTATTTACAGCAAATGATCACTCACATGTACAAGGAGCTAATAGATCGAATTGAAAATCAATTCGAAAAGTGCAGTTGGGAGAATATCTGTCATTGTGTTACTGCTTTTGATAAGGAACAGCACCGTTTGATTGGTATGATGGATGAGCTGAGAATGATGTGTATTATTGGGGAACCAGAGATGGCCAAACAGATATACGAAGAACTCAAGGCGGGCAGCAACAACCAGAAGTTCTTCAACTTCTACACATTTTTAAACAATGTGGAGAACTTAAATTTCCATTCCGCCGCCCAGTTTTTCGTCAAAGCAAAGGATGGATCTGAGGATGAATATTTTCCGTAAGTTATCGATTTGTAATGGGTCTTGTGCAAGTACAAGTAACTGTGACAAAAAGCCAACCTTTATATATATTTGTAGCCCAAATGATTATTGAATTACCGATTATATAACGGATTTTAAGACCGATTATGATATTTTTAGTCTTCTCTTACAGTTCCCTTGCTAAGCTCTATGTCAACTACATGATGGACTTACAATCCAAAGATGAAGAAATAGTAAATGCTGCATATTCGAATATGTTGCAAAACCTGCGCATATTTGCCGGCAAATATAATTTGGAAATTGATACATGGATTTTATTGTATTGCTTTTACAAGAGCCATGAATACTTACCCCGGCATGGAATATGCCCGATGGAAATACGAAAATCTCTGTGACGTGCCAGCCAAGACTTTCTCCAACGCTCCCCGTTCTCTGTACGAATTGTTTTTGCCAAATGATTTTGAAATTAGCAATACGGCGGGAAAAACGAATTTAAAGTTTTATCAAACTTTCAAACTGTTTGCCCGCCTGGGAGCTTATGGTTTTGCGGAGATTGTGTTTGCGCAAATCTCTACAGATTTCACGCCAGTCGAGGCTTACTTGGTGACAACCACATTGAAGACACTGCAAGGGCAAATTGATGATGAATTTCAAATACGTCAATTGGACACTGATAACAACGGCGAACTAATGGTGAGTTATTTGGACATTTTCGGTGCTGTCGGATCCTTATCTATCTGCATAGCACTATTATCAAGCTCATACCAATGGAAATGCTCTCTATTCACGTGGAAGTTTCGATGAGGCCATTGTACAATTCAAGGATCTTCTGAACATCACTGAACCCAATGTTGGCTCCATATTTGAATTGAGTCTCATGCGGCTGGCTCACTTGGCTTTTCAACGCGAAGACTATGAATTGGCTAGTCAAGCTTTTGAGATGTGTTTGCCCAGTAACAAGAAGTCGAAGAAACATTTTATGGCCAACTATGGCAAGGCTTTAGCACTCTATTATGTATTTATATATTATCAATGTCCATACCTTAAGAGTTCATCTCAAAACACTTCTTACGTTTCAGATGAATCAGTTAGAAGAAGCCACCATATATTTGGCTAAATGTACTGAAGTGGAGGTGTTCATGCCCGACATTTGGGGCTATCTGGCCATAATTAATTTGCGCATGAATCGCAATAAACGAGCTTTGGACTGCTGGAAAATGGCCAAGATGGTGAGTAGGGCAAGTGTATTTCCCCTTACTTTGATTAAAACTAAGTCCGTTGATAGTATCCTGAAATTGAATTAAATAATCACATCTATGAGGAATTGGAGAAAATCAACTTCAACGACTTACATTTGATGGTGGATGATGATGGGGAATCCTGCCGAGACAGTAACCTTTAAAAACTTTCTATAAGATTCCATCCCAGGCAATAAACCAAAATTTTATTTAATTTTGCAAACTGTCGCTTTAAGCTGAAATCTCAGTTAGGCGAAGTGGTTTTACCTTAATGAAGATTAACTATTTGTGTGACTACACCCTTCAAACATATACATGCATATATAATACACACTATATGTATAGTATATATGATATGTTTACAAGGTTTTTCGGCCTCTGTCTCTGTCTCCGTGCACTGCCCGCTCCTACTTTGTCTCTGTTGAGCACGCACTTATCAAAAATGTAACCGCAAAGCAGCATCACGTACAGCCAACAACAACAAAAACAATGCATTTTTGGCCAAGGTTAGGCCACCAAAAACAACAACCAAAGCAGCTAGTGAGACACGTAGTTAAACCCTTTCGCCTAACACTCAACTCAGGACAGGTGTTTGTTGTTTTTAAGGATGTCCTCCCCTCACACACAAACAAAAGGGTATATGCAATTTGTCAATCATCCGAGTCTATGCAAAAGTATTAGCCAAGAACTACATAGTTAAGCATAGCGTCCTTATGGATATTAAACTAAATTGTCAAATGTCAGTTCTCACAAATATATATTTCCACAAAAAAAGTGTACATTGAGAGTCGCCTATGTCGCAGACTGTCTCTTCTCTCATTCTATGTGTTTGTTTAGCCAACCAGCGAGTGCTGTAAAATCCGCTTTGACAGCTCGGTTGCCTTCCATTTGCCCTCCGCACCCAATTCATGCATCCATCCTCATTGAAAACTTATGGCGGAACGGGCGGAGAGGGTCCAGTTGGGGGTGTGCCACTGTGCTGGGTGTTTGTGTTGGTCTTGGTGGGACAAACTCCAGCTATAACTACAACAAGAACTACATATGCTAATGACGAGGCAGGCAGGACCAGAGCCACTCAGCTACTCTGCCAGCTTTTAGCTAGTTTAAGGCCAAACTCTTGGCACACATTGGCTGCATCATCAAAATGAAATTTGTGTGAGTAAACACATACATATAGAGGTACACACACACATAGCCCATACTCAGCCCATATTCGGGTCCAAAGTACAGGTAAAGTCTATAAAACTGGGTGGGGCATCTGTTTGTAAAAACTGCTTTAAAAATGCGTTTTTAGTTTGAAGCAAACAAACCAAAAAAAAAAAAAAAAACTTGTTTATGCAAATCGAAAAAGAGGGCCGACCCTGGCTGTAGTTCTTTAACAATTCAAACCCTCCCATTTCATCCCATACCTACTCATTTCACTCAGTCGTTCCATTATGGCAACTTACTGATGTTGCTGCTGCTGCTGTTGCATGTTGCCTGCTGCCTGACGCAGCAAAATCAATTAGACACTTGCATTTACATAGGAACAACAACAATTGGAATTGCAATTTAATGTTCTGCTTCTGCTTTTGCTAATGATAATGTTGTTTGTGTGTGCCTATTATGGTTGTTGTTTCAGCGGCGACTGTGGTGTCTTTAATGGTGGACAGGGGAAGTAGGAAGAGCCCTCGAGGTTTTCACACATCATTAGCATTTTGTATTATCAGACACTTTGGCTAGTCGACAAGTTTAAGTGAAGATTTGATTGAAAAGAGAAGAGAGATCACATAAAATTTTAAATTGGAAATATTTGAACTTGTTTTTATCTCAGCTCTCGAACTACTTTCACAACAAGTTAGTCGAATATTAAACAAAATCAATTTCCAAATGGCATACGCAATAAACTGACCCAATTTTTCAACTGAAAAAACAAAACAGGAAAAAAGAGTAGATAGAGAACTAACAAACTACAGGAAACTAACCTCGAGCTATTTCTAATCAAAATATGCGACTAAAACGTGAGCTAAGCAGTATGTAGAGACTAGAAGAGACTGTGATGAGGTAGGACGACAAGAGAGAGAGGGAGAGTGATAGTGGGAGAGAGGGGTAACGAGAGCTCATATATGCAAATGCCATTGGCAAAGCAGCAGCCAAAAAAACTGGCAAAGCAGCTCAACTTAATACCAAAATAGCTGAGCTCGATAAAAACGCCAACATCAGGGCCAGCAGCTATTAAGCCACAAAAACCGCACATATCTTCATCTATACCAGGCGCGCACACACACACACATTCTCACCCACACAGCAAAGCCTCCTTCCGACAAGAAAAACAACAACAAAAATTGTTAAATAATATTTGAGAGAAGCAAAAAAAAAACTGAACAGCTGCCTGGAAGTATGCAAAAGATTTTTGCATGGAATTAAGTTGGTAGCTAACGTGAAATTTACACCGGAATGGCATGGGCTTAGTACGGCTTTGGGCAAGGGTAATAATTCTCTCTCTCTCTTCTTCTATTTCCCTTTATTCACGCATACGCATCCAGGGCGAAGGCAGCTTCAATAAAATTCAATGGTCGCATTAAAATCATTTAAATTCTATTGTTTTTCTTTTTGGTTTCGCATTTGCATTGTGTTTTTTCTGTTTATTCTCTTTTTACTTACTTTACGACTGTCAACCCAACCCAACTTACACACACACGCACACACTACTACAAACACACAGACACATATGAAGGGCGACAAATGCCGCATAAGCTGTTTTCGTTACGGCTTTGGCGATATCAGTAAATGCATATTTAATGGCTTACGCGGCGTATGAGCAATATGATACGCTTGCCTTTTGTCTGATTTCAATTCCAGCGATTTGCGTTACCCAACACCTTTTCAAGTTAAGCATTTAAAATTGGTTATATAAATTAAACCCTTCCTTCACTCACGGTATAAAAAAATACAATTTTTATTTAAAGTCACTTTACAATTACAACTTAATGATAACTGAAAGATTCTGACTGAGTGAATTCCACGGAGCTAAAGCGAAGTTTTACCGGATGGTTTGGACTTAGGCTTAAGACTGATTTTCTATGATTTGATTATGTTGGATGAAGGCTTGGATAATTGACGTCGTCGCAGGCGGCGGCGTTGGCTGAGTCCAATAGCCCACTAAGAGCGTGGGACCATTCTTTGTTTACACAAGTGTTCAGGACCATTCTTTGTTTATTGCCGAAATTTGTGGGGTGATTCTGGGTATCAGGTTTGTTGTTTATCCTAACGATCGGACTGTTGCTGGGGATAGGCGATCATGCGACAAATTGGCATCTGACGATTGAGTGGGGTGACTTGTTGTTTATCCTAGCTATCGGACTGTTATTTGAGACAGGCGATCATGCGACAAATGGGCATGTGACGACTGGGTGGGGTTGACCAATGGGAATTGCTTGTGATGATGAAATTGGATCGGCCAATGGGCATGTGTTGACGGACTTGGGTTTTATGGTATAAGTACTTGACTCCTTGTTATGATAGAAGTGCTTAACTCCTCCCCCTTTAAGTGCGGACGTCCTCGGTCGCAACAACATATTGAACTGGCGCGATTGAGACTTCCATTGGTGGACCATGGTTGCCTGTTTTGTGGCTGCAGAATTTTTTGATGATGTAATTTGTTATCACTGCGGCTGCCAGAAGGGTTAGAATAATCCAGCTTGAAGAAAGACATAATCAAGTTGTTTCTTTGGATTCTCTCCAGATTATTAGTATTATTGATGTGTAGTTCCTTGATCATTTCCAGAGATAACCTTTCAGCTCTTTGCTGCTTATCTGATAGTAATTGCAACAGCGGCGGTTGAACCTCGACTTCAAAGCGTGTCTTCACAATATACCAGGAGTCTTCTATGACGACTGTCGCGTTTTCCGCTTGAATTATGAAGGTGCCTTCTAGGGTAATGTTTTCTCCATTGATGTTGATGTCTCCTTGAAATTGGTTCAGCAGCAAGGTACCGGGCATTATTTCCGAATGGGATTTTACGTGCTGGTTGTTGATGACCTTACATTGTGGATTCCTTCTTTGCAAGTAGGCTCCTACACATTTACTGTTTTCTAAATTAGTCAGATCTTCCAGTTTACAGATTGTCTTACCATTATGAATATTACATTTATTCTTATTGATTAACCTGAAGTATTTCTTGTTACATTTCATGATATTCTCATAGTCTATTTCTTCTATAAATTTTTGATATTTAATTGGTATTGCAAGGATTTGTTTACAAATTTCATTAATTACTCTGGGTAGGCTAACAATATAAAGGAGTGATTTACTGTCTGAGGCTATGCTGACCTCGGCAAACTCTATTAGTTCTTCAATGTTTACAAATGTTAGGCTCTGTTCTTTAATTGTGTCAATAAAATCTATTTCAGCAGAGGACAGTATTAATGAGTTTACGGTATTGGCCTTAGCCCAATCAATTGCGTAAATAATATTTGTTATTTCTTCTCTAAAAAGACTCAATTTAAATTTGGTTATTTCAATTTCTTCTGACTTGTTATTGTATTCGGGTTTACCTCTAATTAATATAGTATTAGTTATCTTAATTAAATCATTTATCTTATTTTCTATTAGGTTATTAATTATGACCTGCCGATTATTGTTTTCCAATTGTTCATTGATCTTATCTACCACAATCTTATGATCCTCGTGATCAGGTGTGCCCGCTAACCATTTCCAAGCCGTGCCAAGTATATCAAGCGATCTTTTATTTCTGAATTTCATCGGCTGAAGCCTCCTTAATTCGTTCTGTATCCGAGTTATCTCATAGGCCAAAAAAGGTTGATACGGACTAAGGTTTGATGAATTTTTAACGACTTCTTTTAGAACGGATATGGCCATTTGATATTTTTCTAATTCAATGACGTGAATGATTTTAAACGTTCCGTTCTGGCGCGCGGCTAACCCGGTTTCCAACATGACCACTCTTGACTTAGTATAGTCTAATATGGTTGTGTGACCCCAGCAAAGTGGTAACATGAGCAATCTGTCGGAAGAGGACGTTTATCAATACTTCAAGTGGTTTTTATGAACTATCCTTCCTGACCTGGTTTTAATCTTGGTATTAAGATCTTCGGCTACTATTTCTTTTTTATATCTAGACGTTAGTTTCGAGCCTAGCCGTTTATTAATCCTAACGTAGATGATTTCACCTGGATCGTAGATTTTGACGGGTTTTTTTGTTTTATTATGGTACTCTAGGTCCTTATTTTGCTTCTTTAAAATGGTTTCTGCAATCTTTTCCCTTTCAAGTGCTAATTTTTCTGGATTATGGATTAAATTTGTTAAGAAAAATGCTTCTATTGGCTTTTTGTTGGTGGTACTATGGATGGTTTTATTGTATTCGTCAACGGCTTTGAATATTAAATCCTCGAAATTCCATTTCGGGGTGCTCTAGCTTCAAGCATCTCATTATTTCTGTATATGTTGAATGAAATCTTTCTACTTGGCCGTTGCTAGACGAAGTATATCATAGGAGTAGTGTGGACTTGTATACCTAACTGATTATTCAAAAGAAATTTTATTGATGCTGAATTTAAAGCCTTTTCGTTATCCATCACCACGGTTTTTGTCATACCGAAGGCTATTAACAACTCACGTAAGGGTACTTTAAGATGTTCTGCTGCTTTTGAGTTTACGAGTTTAACTTGCGCGTATTTAGAAAATTTGTCTATTGCGGTTAAAATAATCTTATTTTGGGTGGAATATAAATCTATATGAATAATTTCACCTGGATATTTCGGAATAGGGGTTGGTTGTATTTCTTGGTTCGGAGGGTGTCTTTGGTATTTAGAGAGTTTGCACGTTTGGCAAGAGTTTACTATTGCTTCTATCTTTTTCTTCATACCGGGGAAAAAATATTCAGATAAAATTTGTTTTTTATTTTCAACGGAATTTCTATGTGCTCTGAGGTGTTCTTTTATTATGATATCTTGTTGTTGGATCTGATCATGGACATCTATAGTTTGAATATGCGTGAACCTTGCCTTGTAATTCCTAAAATGATCTGGAAATATTTCTTGGATTTTTCCCATGATACTTTCAGAAGTAAAAATACCATTAACTATTCTAGGATCCATTTTTTCTTTCAAGATAGTTACAAGATCTTCTTCGGAATAATTGCTTCTCACTATTGTATGTCTATGATATGTAGGGAACGGTATTTCAAAGGTAGTGGATTCATTATCACCAGTGAGGATAAACAATTGGTTTTTAAAGACATTGATGGGGATTTCCATTGCTGGAATGAGTTCATGACCTGAGCTTTCATCACTATGGGCTGTAGCTGACGTACTGCTAGCATTTATGCTGGTAGGGTTTCTAGAGAGTGCGTCTGCTACCACGTTTGAGCTACCCGGTTTATATTTCAACTCGTAGTTATATTCCTCCAGGTACCTTTTCCATTTCTTCAGCTTTGTGTTGTTATTTTTCGGGCTGAGAGCATAAGTGAGAGTCTGGTGGTCAGTGTAAATGATCACTTTGGATTTGCCGTATAAATACATCCTTAACTTATCCAATGCCCATACTATTGCTAGCATTTCTCTTTCATTTGTAGCATAATTTTATTCGGCCTTGGATAACGCACGGGAAAGGGAATGTAATGGGTCTACCGTTCTGTTCTAGAGAAGCTCCTAATGCAAAGTTTGAAGCATCAGTGGTTAGATGGAACTCTTGTTTAAAATCAGGGTATGCTAACATCACATCTTGTGATACTAATGCATTTTTTACTTTCTCAAAGGCATCGAGTTCGGCTTCACCGAATCGGATTTCAATCTTGCTTGAGGCATTCTTTTTAGCTCTGCCATGTTCTCCTCTCAATAACGCCGTCAAGGGTCTAGCTAACTTAGCAAAATCTTTGATAAATCTTCTGTAATAACTAGCTAATCCCAGGAAGGACCTTAGTTGTTTTAGGTTCTTTGGTATGGGGAACTTTTTAATGGCTTGAATTTTTTCTGGATTGGTTTTAACTCCTTCCCTTGAGATAACTACGCCTAGGAAATCAACACTGTGTCTTAGGAATTTGCATTTATCTATTTGGACCTTCATATTTGCTTTGGACAAGGTAGAAAATACTAGAGCTAGATGTCGGAAATGCCCTTCCTCAGATTTACTGAATATTATTATATCATCAATGTAGACATAGCAAATTTTTCCGATGAGGTCTCTCAAGATGTCATCGAGAGCTCTTTGGAATATTGATGGGGAATTTTTTAGACCGAAGGGGAGTCTTGTGAACTCGTATTTCCCTGCATTTACAGAAAATGCTGTTTTTTCGATATCAGATTCCTTAAGGGAAATCTGATGAAATCCGCTCTTTAGATCAAGAACAGAGAAATACTTATTGTTGCCCAACTGCGCAACCATTTCTCCGATTTCAGGGATAGGATACTTATCCGAAACTGTAACTGCATTGAGCTTTCTGTAATCAATGACCATCCTATATTTCTTATTCCCAAGGCTATCGCTCTTTTTAGGGACTATCCATACAAGGGGAATTATAGGGCGACCGTGAGGGTCGTATTATACCATCTCGTAGTAATTCTTGTAGCTGGTCTTCTACTACTTCTTTGAGAGAAGCTGGGTACGGATAATGTTTGGTGTAGACTGGAGTGTCTGTTGTTCGGATTTCTCCTTGGACATTAGTAGCATAAGTCAACTTCTTATTTGGGTCTGCGAAAAGCGATTCGTACTCCTCTTGGAGTGCCTTTAACCCTAGTTTCTGCTGATTGGTGAGCTCCTCTGATTCGATCGTATGGACCTGATGAGCTCGCATCTCCTTTACTTTAAGGATCTTTCCCTATATCAATAATGGCGTTTAATTCTCTTAGTGTGTCATTACCTAGAATCCCATGGAACGGATTCAAATTAGGTAATAAGAAGAAAGTTATAGGTTTGTTGGGTTCGTTAAATAAACCCAAATGGATATGGCTGGTGATTAGAATGCTACCACTTACGGTTTTCGTTTGACGTTTTTGGCTATTTCTGGTTGGACATAGTTTTTGTTGGAGCCGGTATCTATTAAGAAATTGTATGCGGTTCCGTCTTTGTCCCGGACAACAAAGTACGGCAAAGAGGAACACTTTAACCTAAAAAATTAACGGTGTCCTCAATTTGTGGCTGTTGAGGTTCCTGTGATTGTGATTTGGTTTCCTCTTTATTCTGCGGGACTAACTCTGAGTTGTCCCCTTGTGAGGTAAAATATTCCTCCTGCTGTTGATATTCACAAACCTCAGAATATGGGACTAATTCGTAAAGGTCTTCTTGGCCTTGGTAAGCAGACTGATAATCGGACATATCGGAGTAATGCTCTTCTTGAGGTGGTATGGTGATATATTGTTCACCTGACATACCGGTTTCGATATGGAATTGCCTCTGTACTTTATTGGGAAAATTTCCGGTGGACTGGTTGACTCTTTTGAGAGCAAATTGTTGTGGTGAATTAGCGTTTGGCTTGTTCATGTAGTCAACTCTTTTTGTTAGAATAGAACCGTCGACATCCATAGGAGTTGGTGCCGGCTGAGGCTTCGGAGCAAATGGCCTCGGTGGTGCATTGAAAAACATAGGGTTTTTCGTTTGAGGGAATTTATTTTGGGGAACGAACACGTTTTGCATTGGTTTTTGATTATAAAAGTTGTTGTTATTATAAGGTTTTGGTGGAATTGCCGGTATGTATGATTGTTGAGGTTGCAAGTAATTTTTTGCATAATGCGGGGGTTTTGGTCCTACTGGTGGACGAGTGTCACGATGGCTGATATTGTTCCTAGCCCTTTTATTGTCCAACATCTCGCACAGTTGCAATGCATGCCTCAGATCTCTGGGTTGAGCTAAGCTCATTCTGTCTGATAGATCTCCGTTAAGACCTCTGATGAAGGTATCTAGAGCCCTATCTCTGACCTGTTTTGCCATGGCTTCCATAGTCTCGGGAGTGTAACCCAGTGTTTCGATTTGGTCTAGTTCTGTTGGTAAACGGCGAAGTAAAATTGATGAATGGATGCGCCTTTCTGGGTCATGGTGAATAGCTGGTATTCTAGTGTGCTTAAATCTCGTTTGTCTGAGTACTCAGATAACAGACACTGAGAGATTGCACCGCAATAAGCAGTGCGATATACTTTCAACAGTGTATTCGCATGGCCTGTGATTTTGCCTCGAATGGTTACCAGAATTGCAAAGTATTTGGGTGTTCCCTGAATGGGGGCGTACAATTCCATCAAACGTGTGGCGGAAGCAAACCATGTTGAGAATTCCTCACGACTACCTGAGAATTTGTCAAGATTTTTTACGATATCTGGCACTTTGTCTAGTTCATGCCAGTTATCCTGGACGCTAGCTGTCTGGTCTCTAAAGGAAATGTGTCCTGGCTGAGAATAATTTAATTGTTTCACTATTTCCTGTAGCTGAGATGACAAAATTGTTTGGATAGCTACATCTAATCCTTGTATCGACAGTGCCTCTATTCTATTTACGGCTGCTGCACCTGAGGTGCCTGACTACCACCCTGCTGGAGGACTGCTGCTTTAACCCAGTTGTCATTAGTCATTTTGGAAAAAATATTTCGAACCAGGTTTCTTTCAAGGAAATAAGTGTTACGATATCGCGATAATATGACGTTTCGATATAATGCCGCGAAAATTGGATTTTAGTTTATATTGACAAAGGTATAGCGGTATGTCCGCTAATCTTGGTGGAAATGGTTTTTGGTACTTAAATACTTAGTTTGTGGTATTATGCAAATTTTTCAATATTAGATGATTATTCTCTTTTTTTTTTCAAAATGATTTCTTAAATCTTAATTTGTGGTATTATGCAAATTTTTTAATATTAAATGATTATTCTCCTTTTTTTACAAAAATTTTTTTTTAAATTTTGAATTATTTCTTTCCCTTTTTTTTGGGGATTATTTATTACTAGTTTCTTTTTCAATTTTTGATTCTTTTTTTCTTGAGTGAGAAAAAAATTTAATTAAGGATTTTAGCTTGTGTTTTTCTTTTTTTCTTTTTTAAATTTAAACTTTTGGTTTTGGTTCACAAATTTTTTCTCACTGTGTTTACACAAATTCTTTTTTCTTTTCTTGATTTTCTTTCACTTAGAATTATTTTGCTTAACTTACATTATTAATAACATCTTCGGTGCTTGTACTGATCGGCTTGTAGGAGGGCTCGCTTTTCCAACGTTGAAGGTACTAACGCTCCTGGGCAAACACGTTTGGGTTATCAGTTTTCCTCTGAACGGATCTTGGAGGAAATTGCAGCGATAAATTTGACCCTGTCTGATTCTTAGTGTAGTTCAATATAGTGTTTTTATTTCGTTGACACTTTAAGGCATTTAACGCGTTTTCTCGGTCACGACCACTGATATCTTTCACTAACACTCGATCAAGTTTTATTTAGCAGGGTCCCTGCTCGGGCGCCAATTAAACACTTCCTTCACTCACGGTATAAAAAAATACAATTTTTATTTAAAGTCACTTTACAATTACAACTTAATGATAACTGAAAGATTCTGACTGAGTGAATTCCGCGGAGCTAAAGCGAAGTTTTACCGGATGGTTTGGACTTAGGCTTAAGACTGATTTTCTATGATTTGATTATGTTGGATGAAGGCTTGGATAATTGACGTCGTCGCAGGCGGCGGCGTTGGCTGAGTCCAATAGTCCACTAAGAGCGTGGGACCATTCTTTGTTTACACAAGTGTTCAGGACCATTCTTTGTTTATTGCCGAAATTTGTGGGGTGATTCTGGGTATCAGGTTTGTTGTCCTATCCTAACGATCGGACTGTTGCTGGGGATAGGCGATCATGCGACAAATTGGCATCTGACGATTGAGTGGGGTGACTTGTTGTTTATCCTAGCTATCGGACTGTTATTTGACAAATGGGCATGTGACGACTGGGTGGGGTTGACCAATGGGAATTGCTTGTGATGATGAAATAGGATCGGCCAATGGGCATGTGTTGACGGACTTGGGTTTTATGGTATAAGTACTTGACTCCTTGTTATGATAGAAGTGCTTAACTTATATAATATATAAAGGTACTAAGATATAGCAGAGAAACGATAATTTTCAAAAATTAAGTTACATAAAATAAGCAAAGTTTTTGTTTTAAATTTTTCTCTTATCACTTGTTTAATAGAAATAAAACTTTCCATTATTATATATGAATATAAAAATCATAAATGTTGCAATGGCAAAATCTTTAACCTGGCAGGCGTCAACCTTTCTTCACGTACGCACCCCGTCACACACCACATATTCGACAATGTTTGCAAAGTCTCAACATCAAAAAGTGCGACGAACACGCGCGTTGAGTGCGCCACGAAGAAGAAAAGACAACAGGACCAAAAAGGATAACCGAAAAAAGTGATAGAGAGGTAGAGGAAAAAGGGGATCGAAAAGAAGGTCTCTGACTGTTTGCATAATGCCAGGCAGTCAACATACTCAACTTAACCACGCAACCACCTCCAGTGGTTTTTATTTTACAATTTCATACCTTGTACTTACTCACAGGGCCCCCTGTAAAAGAAAAACGAAGGAGAAAACAAACTTAATGCTGACAGCAGTCAAATCGTTTTAAGGACTGCAACTTTTGTCGTGTTGATTTGTTTGTTGGTTGGTATGTATGTATGTATATATGTGGGGAAGGGGGCGTGGCCAACTTAAACAAAACGAAACGAGTGAAAAATTGTATTTTCATTTGCCCCATTTATAAATTATTTAAAGTGTCACCATGCCTGTAGCATTGAATGGAATGTTTCGAGGGGCAAAGACATCATTGACCCCATGACCTCAAAAGATTCAAACACACACACACACACGACCGCACATATACACAGACTCAGAAAGCCATTCGAATGACTCAGAAAGCCATTCTGTGTATCCCAGCACACGTGGCGGAGATTTTGCTTAAAGCTGGTACCGTTAAAGTAGTTTTTAACGTATGCAGGATCCGCATAAATGAGACCCCAGTGAGGTGCTATAAGTGCCTGGAAATTGGGCATATCGCAGCCAGATGCAATAGGCGAGTCGACAGAAGCAAGTGGTGCCTGAGATGTGGGCAGAACGACCACAAGATAAAAGAGTGCCACAACAAGGCTAAATGTTTTTTGTGCCTAGAAAAGGGCCTTGACCAGTTGGACCACGTTTCCGGGGGCCAGAATTGCCTTGCATGGACCAAGAAAAGTCCCAAGACGGTGTCCCACCACAAAGAAGATTAGATTTTTACAGATAAATCTAAACCATTGCGAGGCGCCGCAAGCATTGCTAACGCAAACAGTGCTTGAGTTAAACACAGACGCGGTGTTAATTAGCGAACCTTATAGGTGTAGCGAGGACAGCAACTGGAGCAGGAGCCTCTCATCCAAGGCGGCTATCTGGACTTGCAACGTGCGGTCGCAGCGTTTCTCGCAGTATTCTGTGTGGGCAGCTGAGCATTTTGTGCGTGCTCATATAAATGACTTTTGGGTCTATAGCTGCTATTTGCCACCAAGCCTCTCGCTGGAAGGCTATAGTAGGTCATTGGACGAGCTGATTACGGATATAAGAAACCACAACCGCGTTATTGTTGGCGGCGACTTCAACGCGTGGGCGGTAGAGCGGGGCAGCCCCTTTACCAATGCAAGAGGGCGTGTAGTTTTAGAGACGTTTGCTGCCGCAGACGTTGTCCTATTAAACAGCGGCTCCCAATTTACTTTCAGGCGCGCAGGAATGGGATCAATTATAGATCTCACTTTCACCAGCCGCGGCCTTTATCCATCGTCGTCATGGAAAATAAGCAATACTTATACTGCAAGTGACCACGAGGCCATCGTTTTTGCAGTGGAAGAACCTGGCCGCCCACCAAATGCTAATGATACTCCAGATAAAAAATGTAAGATAAACACGCTTAACTTGCAGGAATTTACAGCGGCACTCAATAGCTGCGACTGGGTACAGGATGAAGCAGAGGTTATGGCTCACCGTATCTCCAAAATGGTCGAGAGAGCATGCGATGCGGGAATGCAGCAATGTGGTGCATACACAAGGCACCACAAGTCTGTATATTGGTGGAATCAAAACATCAGCGATTTGCGAAAAAAGTGTCTTGCAGCCAGGAGACTATACCAAAGGGCTAGACGCCGTGATGCTGAAAACTGGCCGCAGCTGCAGCACGAATTTAGCTCGGCAAGGACGACATTAAAGCACACTATTTGGGCAACTAAGAGGGAAATTTTTCTAAGACTATGTGACTCAACAGAGCAAGACCCCTGGGGGAAGGCGTATAAAATCGTCGTAAAGCGCATATATGCAAATAGAAATCACACACCTTTAGAAGCGGATCAACTTAGCTCCATAGTCACAGAATTATTCCCGCGTAAGGATAACTCACTCCATAGTAGACGTCCCGCCACACCAGCTGCAGGAAGTTATGTCACTGAACCTGTGTCAATACAGGAAATCGTGGCCGCAACAAGCCAACTAAAGCCGAGTAAGGCACCAGGACCAGATGCCATCCCCAACCGGGCCCTCAAACTGGCAATGGCGCTGCGCCCAGACTCATTTTTGGAGACATACAATAAATGCCTAGATGAAGGAGTTTTCCCCACGATCTGGAAACGGCAAAAATTGGTTCTGATCCCGAAACCAGGGAAACCCGCAGGAACGGCCTCATCTTACAGGCCCATCTGCCTGGTGGATACTATGGGCAAAGTTCTAGAGGGTCTTATATGTACCCGGCTTCACAGAGCTATAAATGCCGGTGGGGACCTATCGTCCAATCAATTTGGTTTTCGCAAAGCCAAATCGACGGTCGACGCCATTGGCAAGGTTGTCAGTATAGCCGCGGCAGCCATAGAAGGCACTCGATGGAAGCATGGGACGAAGGAGTACTGTCTGATTGTCACGCTAGATGTTAAAAATGCTTTCAATACTGCAGGCTGGGGATGTATTTTGGATGCATTATATAACTTTGGAGTCCCAGAGTATCTACGCGCAATTATCTGGAGCTACTTCGAGGACAGGCAACTGTGCTTCAGCTCCAATTCTTTTTTGGGCCTTTTTTTTTAAATTTTTTTTTGGGATCTTTTTTTTTAACCCCGGGGGGTGGGGAAAAATTTTTGTTTGTGGTGGTTGGGAAAAAAAGGGGGGGGGGGGGGAAGGGGGGGTTTTTCTTCACCACACCAAAAAAGGTTTCCTAAAAAAGAAGCCGGTCACAACCTGCGACTGATTACCTGGCTGTTCTAGTGTGCGTGGGTGTCGGTGTCCCAACTTGCTTTCGTTTCCTTCCTGCCACAGACACACAACAATGCAGCAGCAATACAAAAACGTTTTTAATTAAAATCGGATTCGGCATAGACGATTTCCTGAAATTAAATTGCGTGTGGTATGAAAGTTTTGCTTACATTTGCTACCTATCCCTCTCTGTTTACTCTCTCACTCTCTCGCCCTATTATGTAGGAGACATACGAGTATCTCACTTTGATCTTGAGGTCATATCTTTGCCACACTTTAATCACTAGTTGTCAGTTGTTTAACACTCGAGAAAGGCCATCTAGAAGGAAAACAAAACAAAACAGAACAGAAATAATAAAAACAATAAAAATTGCCACATGAGATGAAACTGCAAAGGAAAAGGAAGAGCAAAGAAAATGGTGGTAAAAATAAATAAAATAATAAAAATTCATAAATGAATGCTTGAGCGCTTCTTGACACACGGAAGTTAGCCACCGGATGTGGATGTATATACACAGATATATGTATAGATGTTACGTATGTAAGTATGCGTGTGTGAGAGGATGTTTTTTTGTTGGTACTTGAGCACAATTGCTCTTGTTTGTATGGTCAAGTCCCCACCCTTCTCTTATACACACACACACACACAAAAAAAAACACATAATTGTCTTGATGTTAGTAGATTTCTTTGGTGCTATTTTTCAGTTCCGGTTTTTGAGGCCATCAGCTAGACATTTCTTGGGTATTTATTCTCAAATACTCATTCTCTCGGGAGTGAAAGATAAGTGCTTTAAGCGTAAGACAATAGCTTCTGCTGGACTTGTTTAATTGAGAACGTATTTATTTAACTAAACGATATTTGTTAAAGGTTCTAATTCCTCTAGCATATCCTGAAAAGTATGCTATGAAAAATAAGCTGAAATATATCAACGAATTTAAACGGGCCACAACCACACCCATACACATACATACATTTAAACATGCACACACGCACAACTCAGACTTTTGTGTCTTGGCCTGACACATCCTTTATCCTTTTCCGCTTTCAGTTTCAGCCAATGAGGCAATAATAAACAGTTTCCGTCACTTGTTTGACATATCTACAAAACGAAATCAGTTTGTATGTTTAATGATATGTACAAAACCTTGCTCAAATATAAACCCTTTTCAGTTGATGTTCTTTGTTTGCGTGCGTGCTCGAGTGACTTGGTCAAATATAAAACGGTTTCTGCTGCGGTTATTGCTTGATTAATTTCCGATCAAATGGATATAGACACTAATGACTATTTAATGTTACAATTTAAACTTTATCGATGCGTCCGATTGTATAAGTGCGTGTATGTGACTGTCTGCGTGTGTGTGTGTGTCAGTCAGTACAAACGAGCCATTATGTCAAATTGTCAAAAGCAGACATTAAATTAACTACTTGATAACCATTTAAAGTGAAATCTCTAGTTGAATTTAAATATGCAGAATGTATTTTCCTTTATTGTTTTTCCACACAATTTTCTTATGTGTTACGTAGATGAAAAGTGGTTTTTGCCTAATGCGACGTTGCATGAAAACGAAAATGAAAATAGAAAACGCAAACGCAAACAGAAAACAAAATTTAACTAGAAACTAGACCTAAACACACCAAAAACCAACTTCCCCCAAATTTCCACTCAAATTTTATTTTTAAAACTATGAAATATAGCAAAGAGCAATATTCAAGTATTCAATATATAAAACATTTTTAAGTAAACCAGCAATATTTGGCAAACGAGAGAGTCATAATGAAAGGAAAGTATTTTGCATATGCATGTAGGAAATGAAGTGTCAGGCAGGCATAATCATGGCAATCGTTTGGTACCGAGTGAGCGAGACAGAAAGACACGCAGCGGCCGTACCTATCTGGTCGACTCACTCATGAAAATAAAGCAGAAGCGTCGATCGAAAAGCACTCGCAATCGTACTCTCGCCTCGATCACATCGCACGCCCAAATTTGTCGCTAAGGCCATTATAATAATTAATAAATATATGTATTCTTAACACAAAGAAACATTGTTAATAAATAATAAAAAAGTTTAAATAAGGAAATCACATCCTTAAATAATATTGAATTAAATAACCAGGAATATTCCAATTCTACAAACTGGGGGCTCAACCGAGATTTCTGGCCCAAGACAATTAGTGAAAATCGTGTGTGTGTGTGTGTGTGTGTGAAGTTCGCAAATGCACAGAAAATTGTTAAAATTGCATGCATTAACGTGTAATATATATACAAAGTCAAGAAGTTGATTAATAGTTACAAACCTATTAGAAATACAAACACTCCTATAGAAATGAAGATTGTACTAACGGATGAGTTGCCAGTTTATCAGCATCCAAGGCGTCTAGCAGAGTCTGATCAGAAAATCGTTGATAGTATAGTACAAGAATGGTTAGAGGAGAAGATAATAAGGCCAAGTTTTTCCGAATATGCTTCGCCTGTTGTACTTGTAACAAAGAAGAATGGGAAAAAGCGTCTGTGCTGCGATTACAGAAAGCTAAATGAGAAAGTGGTCCGAGATAATTTTCCTATGCCACAGATGGACACCGTATTAGAAAAACTTCAAAGTGCGTTGGTTTACACTACTTTAGATCTAACAAACGGGTTTTTCCATGTTCCTGTTGAGGAAAAATCTCAGAAGTACACTGCATTCGTAACTCAGAATGGTCAGTATGAATTCCTGTACGTACCATTCGGAATTTCCAACTCTCCAGCAGTTTTTACCAGATTTATAATGGCAGTAATGAGAGAATCAGTAAAGAATGGAGATGCAGTGGTGTATATGGACGATATAATTATACCAAGTGTTAGCGTGAATGATGGTCTAATTAAACTTAAAAGGGTGTTGAAGATAGCTGCGGAAAATGGGTTGAGAATAAACTGGGAGAAATGTCAGATACCTCAGAGTAAAGTAAATTTTTTGGGCTATATAGTTGAAAATGGAAGTATTAAGCCAAGTAAGGAGAAGACTGATGCCGTTTCAAGATTCCCGATCCCACATGATAAGAAGTCAGTTCAACGATTTTTAGGGTTAACATCGTATTTCCGTAAATTTATCGAAGGATACGCAGTAACAGCTAAGCCCTTGACTGACATTTTGCGAAAGGACAACAAGTTTGAGTTTAAAGAATTGCAAATGGTAGCGTTTGAGCAATTGAAGTTAGCATTGATCAAAGGTCCTGTTTTAAAGCTATACAATCCTAAGCTAGAGACTGAAATTCACACTGATGCCTCGAAACACGGTTTCGGAGCTGCGCTTTTACAGAAAGATTCAGAAGATGGTTTATTCCATCCGGTACAATATATGAGTCGGAAAACTAAACCTTGCGAAGAGAAGTATGATTCATATGAACTTGAGGTTTTAGCAGTTATTGGAGCATTAATAAAGTGGCGTATATATGTGTTAGGATTGAGATTTAAGATTGTCACAGATTGTAATGCGTTCACGATGACAATGAAAAAGAAAGAGGTTCCGTTGCGTGTAGCACGTTGGGCAATGTACCTACAAGATTTCGATTATCAGATCGAACATCGTTCAGGTTCAAAGATGCGGCATGTGGATGCCTTGAGCCGTTTATCTTGTTTTCTGCTAACTGACACTATAACCCATAAATTAAGGGAAGCACAGTTGTCAGATGATTGGACTAAATTGATTAGGAGCTTAGTTCAACAGAAAGGATATGAAGATTTTTACATTGAAAACGAAATATTGTTAAAGGACCCTAATCGAGAACTTATTGTCGTTCCCTCGCAGATGGAAAAGGAAATAATACAGATTGCACATAAACAAGGACATTTTGGAGCTAGAAAGACTCAGGATATCGTAGAAAAATCGTATTATATTCCAAAATTAAAAGAGAAGGTAGTCCGTGTTGTTGAGTGTTGCGTGGAATGTCTTATTGTTAATGCCAAGACCGGCAAAAAGGAAGGATATTTGATGCCAATAAGTAAAGGAGATCAGCCATTGATGACATATCACATTGATCACGTTGGCCCGATGGAGGTCACAACAAAGCGTTACAATCATATACTTGTTATTGTTGATGGGTTCTCTAAGTTTGTATGGTTGTATCCCACTCGTGGAACAGGAGTCGAGGAAGTACTTAGTTCTCTTGAAAGGCAGGCCATAATTTTTGGTAACCCGATGAAAATAATTTCTGACAGGGGAGCAGCATTCACGTCCAATGCGTTTAAGGAATATTGTAACAGACAGGATATACAGCATTTACTGATAGCAACAGGTGTACCCCGTGGCAACGGCCAAGTAGAAAGGATGCATAAGATAATAGTTTCAATGATTTCAAAGTTAAGTCAAGAGAATGAGGGAAACTGGTACAAGTATGTAGGTCGTGTGCAACAATTTATTAATAATACTGTTCCAAGAAGTACAAGAGTTACACCTTTTAAGATTTTGACAGGAATAGAGATGCGTAGTCCTGATGATCCCAAAATGAGAAAGCTGATAACGGATTCGTTAATAGAAGAATTAGACTGTGGTCGTGATGAGATTAGAGCGGAGGCTCGAAAGAATATCGATGAAATACAGCAGGAAATGAAAAGAACGTTCGACAAAAACAGGAAATGTGAAAGAAAATACAATTTAAACGAGTTAGTTGCGATTAAACGTACGCAGTATGGGTCAGGTCTAAAGTTGAGAGGTAAATACTTAGGACCATATAAAGTTACGAAGGTGAATAGGCACGGTCGATACGACGTCGAGAAGGTTGGCAACGGTGAAGGACCTTGTAAGACCTCAACAGTGGCTGAGTTCATGAAACCTTGGCTAGGATCATTCGGGTCGAATGACTTGTCAGGACAGCCGATTGTAGGAAATGAAGTGTCAGGCAGGCATAATCATGGCAATCGTTTGGTACCGAGTGAGCGAGACAGAACGACACGCAGCGGCCGTACCTATCTGGTCGACTCACTCATGAAAATAAAGCAGAAGCGTTGATCGAAAAGCACTCGCAATCGTACTCTCGCCTCGATCACATCGCACACCCAAATTTGTCGTTAAGGCCATTATAATAATTAATAAATATATGTATTCTTAACACAAAGAAACATTGTTAATAAATAATAAAAAAGTTTAAATAAGGAAATCACATCCTTAAATAATATTGAATTAAATAACCAGGAATATTCCAATTCTACATGCATATGGAGGACAGAAGCTGGACAAATGGCAATGGCAATGCCGGTGGAAACGGTTCCCCTCGTTGAAGCTAGAGTCTAGGGCTCCAAACTGCTGCCTGTCACAAAACTTACCAGGCAGAGCACTGAGCTCAACTTTTGCAACTAGAGGCAGAATTTTTTGTTTTTTTTTTTTTTTTATTTGGCTTACTGTATTTCAAATGTTTTTGGTGTGCTAGAAATTTTGGGTAGGTACTTTGGAAATTAGGGAAATGGTATTAATAATTAGAAAACTTCAATAAGATGGAATGCTGAGCCATTAAACTCAAATAAACAACGATGAAGCTGATTTCAAGAAAAAGCCAAAATAATAACACAATAGATGTAAATAATACAAAATTAATTGACTTGATATCTTGTACTTTCCAACATCTGACCACTTTATAATGCATAAATCTATTTCACTTACAAGGTATCATCAGTTCGACTTTAGCATCTGCCCAAGCATTTGCAACTTTTTTCATAGCTACTGCTAGTGGGGCTACTGGCTGTCGGCCTATGTGGATACGTTGGTTGGCCTGGACATTGGCCAGCAACGGCCGCAATGGTAGCAGGCAGTAGGTGCAGTTGTAGGTGGAAGCATCACAAGTAGTCATAGCTATTATTTTCCAGCATTATCTCATCATAATTTTGGTGTTCTGGAAGCCAGCAGAGGCATTTACTGGCTGCAGTTCTCTCTCTTACATCGTTTCCAACTACTACCGCAACTGGCCCTGGGGAACGAAATGGGAACATGCAAATAAACGCACTCTGACTTGGCTTATGACTGGGGTGAACTGCCTGCTAATTCACAAGAAATGTTGGCGAATTATGTTCTATATCTCTGGCAAAAGGCAAAGCCACACAGGGCCAGCCTTTGAGCAACGCCTTCTCCCATAGTTCATCATGTACAATTTTTTGGTTGGTTTTCATATCACGTATTTTATTACATCGTTGTTCATGATATTGAGAGTCCCATAAGTGTATGTGTGGGCTAGTATGTGTATGAACATATATATGTGTATGTGCGTGTGTCTGTGTTTGAATTTTCTCAGACTTTGGGAAACTTTCCATCAAGTAAGTAAGTAAATATATATTCAAAATGCAGTTCAATAGATTTTCAGTGCTATAAAATATACATTAAGTTCCTTTAAGCAGCTATAAAATACTCAGCTCGACCTCATTTTCTGTCTCTTTCTCTCGTTTTATTCGAAATCCATCCTTCCCGCTCATAGTGCCTCTCACATAATTAAATTGATTTCTGTTGAATCCGGTTGAGTGTATATACATACATATACATATGATAAGATTTATGAGCATAAAGTGAATTTTTCAGTAAATTGAAAGAAGGCAATTTGAAATGTGTTGCGAAAATGGCAACATAAATTCTATATGCATAAATTATGTACATGTGTAGGGTAAATTGAAACATGCGATAGCCAAAATGTTGAAGCATTTCAAGCATTTTCTTCCTTTAGTCTTACACAAAAATATCAACAACTACATGAATAGTTCCGTGATGCATAGCTTAGCATAAAACTTATAGACTATGCGCTTTGTGAGGATTTCATCATGTTTTCATGACTTTTTGCTATAACCCTCCATCAACTTTTCTATTGCCCTTTCGCCCCCAATCTCTGTGTCTATCCCCCATTCGTTTGTCTGCCTCTAACTTGCTCTGTTGGATAAAAAGTTCATATCAAAAATACCAAAGCAAATATTTATTATCCATGTGTGCAAGAGCCAAAACTAAACTTAGGCCAAAAACTCAAGCTGATCTGCCACTACACCTTAGCAATAGCAACAACAACAACAACAGTACACAACAATAGGAAAATTCGAATTGAAATTATTTCTGGCATTTTAATAAACAACTAGAAATATATAAATACATGGCATAGAGAAGCAGCTACAAAAATATTTAACAACAAATATTTCTAAAAGTTTTAGTTTTATAAACATTTTCAAGTGTGTGTACTCATACGACAAGTTCTTTTGCTCTGCCTGCTAGCTCCTTCTTGTTTGTGCGCAATGCGGCGTATACGTAATAATATGAATTGATGCAAACTGCAAATTGTTGCTGATAAATTTTATTAAATTTTAACTGTAGATTACTAAAAATACTTTTAACTCCATAATGAATACATTTTTGCTTGATTTGCCTCTATGTACATGGTTGTGTTTTTTTTTTTTTTTTGTTGCTGCAAGAGTAGATTTTATTTAAAAATTCCTTACTTTAATTTTATTACTAGTTTTGTAGTACACAGACGAAAGCATTGTCAAATGCAGATAATATTTGTAACATAAAAATGAATATTTATTCAACCAAATGGAGTGCACAAATATCTTAATTCCAATAAAAGTAAAATAGGTGAATCAAGAAATGAAAACCATTTCATAAATAAGCTTTTTAATCGTACGTTCAATGTTTGTTTAAGCAACTACAACTATTATTTATGTAGGTAAGTACATATGTATCTATATCTTATCGCTGCTAGACGAATGTTTCCTAGGTAGAACAGATTGATCTAATCACATATAGGCAATAGCTAATAAGCTTATGTTTCTTAATTATATAAGCTAGCTATTCAGCCACATTTGTTTCTTAATTATATAAACTAGCTTTTCAGTCACATTTGTTTCTATTTCGTATATATAATTTAAGCAGATCATAAAAAACTTAGTCCAATTAGTATTTTTACTATCGAAAAGTCACTGAAATTGATCTTACTTAAATATTCGTAGATGTAAGTAAGTGTGGTCAAGATTTAGTGATCGATGATTAGTATCAAACTTCTTAACTTCTTTGCTTTGTTAATTAATTCTCAATCCTTTCCATTCCTACCTTTCTGTATTGTTTAAGTATAATAATATTGTGGTTAGGTATAGCTTATTGGAAGTTCATTGGAGATTTTAAAATTTCAAGCACATTGGTTTTAAGACAAGTTAAATGTTTGGTGTAGTCTGTGAAGGGTGAAAGGTCAAAAAACTAAAAGGGCATATAGAGTTCGTCGCTCCGAAGTGATCTCTTGTGGAATGTGGAATGTTTGTTGCCCTTGTTGTTGTTATTCTTCCATGTAATTTGAAAAACAAACAAAAACGATGAAAAAAAGGCGAGGCGCTAAAATTAAAGCAATAGCAGCTAATTACAAGGCGACCTAATTTTATGGCAAAGTGCGAAAAAAAATGAAGAAGCAGCAACAAAAAACGAAAAAAAAAAAGAACGGAAATCTCGTAGCACGAGCGCCAATAAATGGCAACGAGGCCAAGCACCTCCGAAATACAAACAGAGAGAACCACAGGAAAATGTAACATTTTTCCTCCTCCCATCGGACGGAGTGTGTACGGGTGTGTATCTGTGTGCTTGTTTTTTGCTAATTAGCGAAATAGTAATTAGCTAATTTAGATTGCAAACACTCATGCCGAGGGAAAGAAATAACAGACGCCGGCAAATTAATTGCCAAACAAGTGAGTGCAGAGTTGGCAACTGGAAATTGCCCCTGTCGACCCCAACTGCCGCCCTTTTGATGGAATCAACCCAACAGGACAGAGTCCTAATGCCATCTCCTGCAAATACATTTACAGAAAACAGGAGCAGAGAAAAAAAGGGAAAACCTGTGGAGGTGCCTTGAGTAAAACTTGCAGCTCAAAAGAAAAAAAAAGGAAAAAAAGAAAGGAACGCAGCATTTAAAAGACCCGCGAATGCACTGCTTGATTGCAGAAAGAAAGTTCACCACAGTGGTACATTTATTTTTCCCATTATGCCAATAGCGGATAATGTCACTTTGACAATTGACTTCGGGTCTAAACGAAGATCAAAGCTAGGCATAGAGCATAGGCGAACTATCTTGATAAATTCTTTTCAAATTGGCAACCGAGCGGAACAGTCCTTTGCAGGAAGTGGAAAAAAAATTTAATATTTCATTTTTTTTTTTGTGGTTAAAATAACCCAAGTATATTTTAAATCCGAGTAAATACAAGCCATCCTTCATGGGCTTGAATTGAAAAAAAAAGAAACCATTGATGTTAGTGTTCTCTATTTAAAGATATACTTCTTGAGTAAGTGCTAATTTTTCTTTGAATCATTAAAATTTTGTCATTTTTGCAAATAAAATTTTGCACGCAGATTTTTAAAGTCTCGGTATGTTCGTTCATGATGGAAAAGAAAAAGGAAATTAAAATGTATTGCTTTGATTAAGAAGAAGGTAATTATACAGCTCTAAAGAAAAGAGAAAAAGAACGCATTAACGACATTCACATTTTATCATGTATGTGTATATAATTTTCTTTGTTAGACAAACGTAAAGCCCAAATTTTGGCGTCAATGATTGCCAAAGCCAGAATTCCAAGACATTTATGTTGGATAGTGCAAGCAGCAAAGAAGTTATTCACCAAAGGGGACGAAGCAATTACATTGGCGACCATCTGATCAGTCAAATTTCGATACGACACGCGGCAAGCGGTGAAAAGTGAAAATAGCGAAGACACGCAGCCCAAAGAATAAATTGTATCCGAGTTAAAAAAGTGAAAAAGTCTAGCCAGAGTGAAAATCAAGTAAAAAAAGGTTTTAAGCCAGAAAGCCATAGTGAAAACGAAAATTTTTGACTTCTTCTTTTGTTTAAACCTAGGTAATATACTATAATCGAAAGCTAGTTAGTGTACAAGTAATAATTTGTAATAAGAAAAAAAAAAAAAAGCAAAAGGGAGTTAAGCAAGTGAAAAAAAAAGCATACAAAGAAGGAAACGCAAAGCAACATTTCGAGCCATTGTGCAAAACCAAAATTTTTTTTAGTCGCGAGGTAACATACACTAAAAATGGAAAAAAATGAGCAAAAACAAAAAAATGAAAAAATGAAATCTAATCAAAAAAAAAAATCTATAACAAGAAGAAAAAAAATAGAAAAAAATTTTAAAAAAGCAAGCATGAGCAACTTTACTTGGTAACGAAAAAAAATGTAACATAATTATTACAAAAATTAAATTAAATCTAAGAGCAACCTCGAAGGCCTTCGTCGGACGCTACAAGGGTGAGTTTTTTTCTACTACATTTTTTTGTCACCAAAATATAAAGCGAAGTCGGAGACGTTAAGCAAGAGTATTCAATGCAAAGACAAAAGCGAAAACAATTGTCGTTGCTTATCTCCACTCCGGTTGCCCCTCTATATATTTTTATATGCTTCTAATGTGTTTCAAATAAAATCATGCGTAAAGAAAAGAAAAAAGAGAATGTACTGAAAAGTGAAAAGTATCAAAAGAGAAAAAGGCAAGAGTGAATAAATATGCATAATTGTTTATTGAAACATTTTGTATGTGAAGAGTTAAAAAAATTGAACGGGTAATTTTTATACGCTGCATATGTAAGCGTTGCGTTTTGCTTTTGCACAGTGGGTCGAAGTTTTAAAAAAAAAAAAAAAGATAAGTTAATGTTCATGAAATTATGCCGAGTATTTAGAATATTTTTTTTGGATATTGATTTAATTATCTTTGAATATAAATCGATATGCGTTAAAGTTTCGAGCTATATATATTATTTTAGTAATTACAAATTAATTTGTTGATCATTTATGAAATTGTAAATTTTCTTATATAGTTATATAAATTAAACACTTCCTTCACTCACGGTATAAAAAAATATAATTTTTATTTAAAGTCACTTTACAATTACAACTTAATGATAACTGAAAGATTCTGACTGAGTGAATTCCGCGGAGCTAAAGCGAAGTTTTACCGGATGGTTTCGACTTAGGCTTAAGACTGATTTTCTATGATTTGATTATGTTGGATGAAGGCTTGGATAATTGACGTCGTCGCAGGCGGCGGCGTTGGCTGAGTCCAATAGTCCACTAAGAGCGTGGGACCATTCTTTGTTTACACAAGTGTTCAGGACCATTCTTTGTTTATTGCCGAAATTTGTGGGGTGATTCTGGGTATCAGGTTTGTTGTTTATCCTAACGATCGGACTGTTGCTGGGGATAGGCGATCATGCGACAAATTGGCATCTGACGATTGAGTGGGGTGACTTGTTGTTTATCCTAGCTATCGGACTGTTATTTGAGACAGGCGATCATGCGACAAATGGGCATGTGACGACTGGGTGGGGTTGAATGGGAATTGCTTGTGATGATGAAATAGGATCGGCCAATGGGCATGTGTTGACGGACTTGGGTTTTATGGTATAAGTACTTGACTCCTTGTTATGATAGAAGTGCTTAACTCCTCCCCCCTTTAAGTGCGGACGTCCTCGGTCGCAACAACATATTGAACTGGTGCGATTGAGACTTCCATTGGTGGACCATGGTTGCCTGTTTCGTGGCTGCAGAATTTTTTGATGATGTAATATGTTATCACTGCGGCTGCCAGAAGGGTTAGAATAATCCAGCTTGACGAAGACATAATCAAGTTGTTTCTTTGGATTCTCTCCAGATTATTAGTATTATTGATGTGTAGTTCCTTGATCATTTCCAGAGATAACCTTTCACCTCTTTGCTGCTTATCTAATAGTAATTGCAACAGCGGCGGTTGAACCTCGACTTCAAAGCGTGTCTTCACAATATACCAGGAGTCTTCTATGACGACTGTCGCGTTTTCCGCTTGAATTATGAAGGTGCCTTCTAGGGTAATGTTTTCTCCATTGATGTTGATGTCTCCTTGAAATTGGTTCAGCAGCAAAGTACCGGGCATTATTTCCGAATGTGATTTTACGTGCTGGTTGTTGATGACCTTACATTGTGGATTCCTTCTTTGCAAGTAAGCTCCTACACATTTACTGTTTTCTAAATTAGTCAGATCTTCCAGTTTACAGATTGTCTTACCATTATGAATATTACATTTATTCTTATTGATTAACCCGAAGTATTTCTTGTTACATTTCATTATACTCTCATAGTCTATTTCTTCTATAAATTTTTGATATTTAATTGGTATTGCAAGGATTTGTTTACAAATTTCATTAATTACTCTGGGTAGGCTAACAATATAAAGGAGTGATTTACCGTCTGAGGCTATGCTGACCTCGGCAAACTCTATTAGTTCTTCAATGTTTACAAATGTTAGGCTCTCTTCTTTAATTGTGTCAATAAAATCTATTTCAGCAGAGGACAGTATTAATGAGTTTACGGTATTGGCCTTAGCCCAATCAATTGCGTAAATAATATTTGTTATTTCTTCTCTTAAAAGACTCAATTTAAATTTGGTTATTTCGATTTCTTCTGTCTTATTATTATATTCGGGCTTACCTCTAATTAATATGGTATTAGTTATCTTAATTAAATCGTTTATCTTATTTTCTATTAGATTATTTATAATGACCTGCCGATTATTGTTTTCCAATTGTTCATTGATCTTATCTACCACAATCTTATGATCCTCGTGATCAGGTGTGCCCGCTAACCATTTCCAAGCCGTGCCAAGTATATCAAGCGATCTTTTGTTTCTGAATTTCATCGGCTGAAGCCTCCTTAATTCGTTCTGTATCCGAGTTATCTCATAGGCCAAAAAAGGTTGATACGGACTAAGGTTTGATGAATTCTTAACGACTTCTTTTTAGAACGGATATGGCCATTTGATATTTTTCTAATTCGATGACGTGAATGATTTTAAACGTTCCGTTC
>NW_027173372.1:0-3875 GCF_018151085.1 Drosophila tropicalis | reverse complement strand
GGACTTTAATCGTGTAGCGCTCGACTATACGAAGCTTCATTTCCCTATGCTCGCTTAACAGAGATTTACGTTCTGACAGATAATGGGTCACAGTTTCGGTCAGTTTTTTTTTTAAGCATCTGTTGAACATAAACGAGTAAGGAAACCAAAATTTGATATTTCTTAGCTGTTATATCTGAAAAGAATAGTTTTATGTGATTCCTGGGGGCGTAATTCAATTAACTCAAAATTCCAATTAACTCTATACATTTACATACAACACGAGTATACATACTAAATTTGGCGATTCTTAGTTCTTATAGCCTCCGAGATCTGCTGGCTCATACAGACGGACGGACGGACAGACGCGTGATTACGGCTAGATCGACATTTCACCCTATGCGTGTATGGGATAAAAAGTAAAATGTTACTGCCAAGGACTGCTGAAGTTAGCTTCTTTGATATTTACTTTAAAAATGGATCTGCGTGTTCATGCAGACGGACGGACATGGCTAGATCGACTCGGCTGTTGATCCTGATCAAGAATATATATACTTTATAGGATCGGAGAAGTAGCTTCCTTCCTGCTCTCGTTAGCGATATTACTTTATGACTCTAATAATATAAAATTTCACCCTATGGTTTAAAAACAGTACAATAATTGTGCTTTTATTTTAAACCCTAAAAAGAACATATTTACGGAACCAACTTTATATTACAGCAATGTTCAACACAGCTCGGAATAAAGCACAATGCATGTATGTAGTCAAAAAAAAAAAAAGTGATGGGAGTTTATCATCTTAAGGACATAAAGCCATGTTAGTTCGATGGGTCGCGTATTTTCAGATAGTCTTGTCGAATACCTATCAAACTGTCAAACTAGTAAAAGAGAAATATGTTTTTAAAGGTCATATTGTGATTATATAACCAGTTTAAGTTTATCCCAGTTTATGTTTAAGTTTATATTCGGGCAAGAGAACCCGTTAATTTTATTTTTCAAAATTAAGGCGTTAGTTGGAATTTAAATAAGTGGTGGGTATTGCGTCGATAAAATGATCACGCGAACTTAGACGTTCGATAAATTCGCAAGTGCAACCCTAGCGAAGTGGTATCATGGACGATCGCATGGTTTGGTCAGAGTCTTTTCTGACGAACTTCCGCCCCTGGCTAGACGCCTTAACAACGCCGCTCCTCAAAAAAAAAAAAAAAAAATTATCTGACATTTTTTTTGTTTGGCTGTCAAGGCGACAACAATTATTGAATGCCAGTCGCTTTGATTTCACCCTAACATTTTATTCCTAACCATCATCCAGCGGGCGACAAAAAGCCTTCGACGGACCGGACGGACGGGTAAGTCCTAAGTTCTTAACCATAAATAATGGTCGTTTTGGCCGTGTTTGTATGCAAAAAGAAAGCGAGTTCGAGTTAAATTATCAGCAAATTACAAAAAACTCTCTCAAGTACAGTAAGCTAAATGAAAATATCGAAGAAGAAGAAATTTGACAAACATTGTCGCAAAAATTAAAACGATGGGAGTTAAGAATCGCCTTTGACTGTGTGAGCGAGACCACAGACTATTTATAATTAATATCGTAATTTATGTTGGAGACTTCCAAAATCTCAATTGACATTTTTATCTTTGAATATATAGCAATTTTATATATAACCACCCTACAATTAGATTCATCAAAAGAAAACATATTATCCCTAATTTGGCTTTTAGATGCCCGAAATGATCCAATTATTTAATTTGAGTATCGTTTAATATAATAAGCATCATTTGAGTTTAGTCAAATCGGATTATGTTTCCGACTTATTGAGAATTTTTATATTCCATAACCCTCGTGAATAAATATCGTTTATAATGTTTGAGTAAAGAGTGTGTGATCATTCTTGTGGCGAAATGTGAGCGGTGAGCTAATTATACTGGGATTTTCCCGGATCTTGCGATAGGAAATCATTGGTTGGGTGTGTTAAGACGCGAAGCTAAAATAACATCTAAGAAGCTTCCCTATTCGTGCGATACTAATATCCCTTTTCTCTATCTTTTTGGTTCATTTCTTTCAATTAGGTAATTGTGTAATATTTGTGCAACCGGGACTTTGCTTTTATTTCATGTAGTACGGGTGTGTTTGAGAGTTTGTTGGTCCAAAGAACCCCCCAAAGACTTGTTTGCTAGCCGACAGCCAGAAGTCCCACTTGGATCCAATCTTCTCAATACATTAAGCCGGCATGTGTTGGCACGGCCTGATTCGTGGTACTCTTGCCCATCGTGACATCGGATGCACAGGGACCGCAAGAGAGAGGCCAATTATTGAGGCCAAACCCGACCTCACCTCTTTGATCAAAGGAAGATTCTTTCGACTAAGAGGGGATGTACATGATCTGGAATCATTTCCGGTTGTGTAGCCGTACGAGGGGCCGCCAAGAATTAATCTGCAGCCAAGGAGAACAGCATATTCCTATTGTGCATATTATAGCAGATGAGTGGATTTTCGACCGTACTGCACTCTGTGGTATACGCAATATGAGATGCGGTAGCGATCGATACAAAACCCAAATGGATACAATAAAAAAGAAATAAAAGATATGCCAAGTTTTATATTAGCGTAGAGCTATAAACATTCTTTTATTTGATTCCTGTTATTATTGGTAGAAGAGACATCTATGTAATTTTCTTGGACAGTAGCTCGACAGCACGCTTCAGGCGGCACTTATGCATGAGGGCGTACGGTGAGGAGCGAGATGAAGATTTTCAGTGGAAATAAACATTAAAATTTAGAGTTGATTCCTGGTTTATACCCTTGTTTGTAACGCACAGAAGGAGACGTTTCCGATCCCATAAAGTATATATATTCTTGATCGGCACGAGAACCTGAGTCGATGTAGCGATGTGTCCGTCTATCTGTCCGTCGGTGCGTATGCGCTTACTCGAGCCATCTTGAAGAGCTATCGGGCTGAAATTACTGGGTCTTTTATAACCGGGGTAAGATCAAAGTATGGAAATCATCGGGGGATCGGACTACAATATCAAGACGGTTCTAGAAGAAACTGGAAATAACAAAATACCGCATCGTTACGACCAACATTGTGCAGGGTGTCAGGGATCCTGAAGGATTCATTGTGAAAGTCAATTGATGTGTGTGTCAATTAATTGTGTTTATTATTTAGCTTCTGTTACAGCGCACTTTCCTTTTATTGTATAATGTTTGAATGGGAAGGTAAAGAGGAGAGAAGAACCCCGACCTTAAATGTAATGTTTTTAAGGCAACCCATTGAGCTAGTTTCACAATAGACAGTATCTGTACAACACACCTCTTAAAAGTAGAAGAACCAATAACACTACTATAAACAGAATGGGAAAGTACATTAGAATCCAAGTCTGACACCAATGTACACGACTCAATCCAGGAGCTCAAACAAAAGAGCGGAGTCTGAAAACAGCCCTTACTTGTTGTTTATCTTCGGCCAGACGTATACAGATATTACGTTAAAGAAGGGGATGGCGTAAATGTTTGTAACAACATGTTCGTGTCTTCCTTCCCTGCACTTGTGGAATTTTTTTTAAATCGCAAATTACCTTCTGCACCGTTGTGAAACCTCATGCACTGATGTTTCCCTCCCGCACGCTATCCCACCCAGCATTGCCGCCACTGTGGTGCTTTTTTCAAATTCACCAACTCCAGCTTTTCAAGCCTCTTATCCGGTCTCTTGCCGCATTTGATTTAAGAGAAATGGGTTCTTTGGCACGCACTGCACTTCATTCAGTCCCTTATTGTAGCCGGATTGCTGTTTCCGACGCGGCTTAATTGTTGTGTGCACGTGGGGCGTTGGAAATTGTTGTCGATTTGGGTGGTAGAGTCGTAATTCTGCAATAATAAATCACATTGGTAATA
>NW_027173371.1:0-9621 GCF_018151085.1 Drosophila tropicalis | reverse complement strand
TAATTATAAAAATTGAGTGAGAAAAACAGAGACTCAAAAACCTGTAAATAACTAATAGTTGCTAAATAATATTTTAGTGTTGCGCTACAGATGTTAAAGTAATATATATTTCATGACATTTTTTTCTTGTCATCAGGCTTCAGGTCATTTGATTCATATAAAAATAAAAAACCGCAGTTTTTAATTAAATTTTTTTACCGATATATTTCCGGTTGCACAGCGACAACTGCCTTCCGGGCAATTACAATAGAATACAAGAACATTTAACAATTATGTGACACTTAAGAAACTAGTGACATACATTATTGGACATGCTCAGCATCGTTCGACGTGGGAGTTAAGAAGCTTAAATTCTTCTCAAGTAAATATCCGTATGGATATGTCCGTCTGGATCAACGCAAACTCCTCCTAGACCGTAAGAGCTACAGAGCAGAAATTTCGCAGGGGTTGTACATCTCGTATTCAGCCGGATCGGACCACTAATTCATATAGCTCCCCATATAAACCCCAAAGTCACGAACAGTGACTTTTCTCAATAAATTCGTTATTTTTCTGTGCTATTATCGTGAAGCTTAATATTATACAGCTTATTACGCCTATAAACGACTGTGCCAAACTTGATCAAGATCGGATGACTATATCATATAGCTCCCATTGGAACGATCGGTCGAAGACTGTGACTTTTGTAAATAACTTCGTTACTATTGACGCGATTGCTTTCAAATTAAACATTTGTTGGTTTTAATTAATCTGTTAATGACTGTGCGAAATTTGATCAAGATCGGGCGACTATATCATATAGCTCCCATAAAAACGATCGTTCGAAAACTGTGACTTTTGTAAATAACTTCGTTACTTTTAACGCGATTGCTTTCAAATTAAACATTTCTTTATTTAATATATCTGTTAATGACTGTGCCGAATTTGATAAACATCGGGTGACTTATATCATATAGCTCCCATAGGAACGATATCTTCGTTATTTCCTATGATTGTAGGCCATTCTTTCGCAAACAAACGCATTTTTAGATAAAATGTTCTTCCACATTGATGGCTAATAGGTAAGGAAATAGTTACCAAAAGTTGCAAGGGGTATACAAACTTCGACGCGGTCGAAGTTAGCCCCGGCCTTCTGGTTTTTACAGTCAGATTTGTGTTGTGTGATCCTAGTTTTTAATTTCGACTTGGTTGTCCCTATGTATATCTTATTGCACGGTATGTTTCCATCGTCCATTGCATAGAATTTTGTGTATTACATTACCTTGTGTTTGTCATCTCTATGCTAGATTTTGTTTTGTTGAATAGCTTGTGTTTAAAGAGGGTATTGTCGGGGTTGTGTGCTATTTTTTTTTTTTTTTTTTTTTTTTTTGATTTTTGTCATAACAATGCAATCATAACAATGCTAGTCTTTCTAAAGTTTAGGTAAATAGCGGACAGATAGGAGTAGGTTTTATACCATACACCCCGCATAGGGTTGAAATGGTATATTAAAGTCGCCAAAATGTATGTAACAGGCAGGAAGGAAGCTTCTCCGACCCTATAAAGTATATATATTCTTGATCGGGATCAACGGCCGAGCCGATCTAGCCATGTCCGTCTGTCCGTCCGTCCGTCCGTCCGTCTGTCTGTCCGTCTGTCTGTCCGTCTGTATGGACACGCAGATCTCGGGGACTATAAGAGCTAGAGCCACCAAAATTCGTATGTATACTCGTGTAGTATGCACATGTTCAGGATTAATTGGAATTTCGGCCAAGCCCCCTTACGCGCCCAGGAATCATATAAAATTGTTTTGTTAAAAGTGTGACAGCTAGAGACATCAAATTTGGTTTGTATGCCCTTCGATTAAGTTAGTGCGCAGAAATTAACTGTTCAAACTTTTGCCACGCCCCCTTACGCCCCCTGCGCATAAACTAATTGTTTAAACTTTTTGCCACGCCCCCTTCCGCCCCCGGAATTTGCAGAAAAGTGATTTCGTTAAAAACTAGGGTAGCTGCCGACATCAAATTTAGTATGTAGACTAGCTTAATAGACGCGCAGATATTGGCTATTTAAACATTTTGCCATGCTTCCACTTCCGCCCCCGCAAATTAAACAAAACTGGTTTTATCAAAAACTAACAAAGCCCAAAGATCACCAAGGTTTGGTATGTATGCTGGCATAGTGTGCGCGGAGAATTTAGATATTTTCGCATTTTGCCACGCCCACTTCCGCCTCCATAATTTAGAAAAAAAAAACGATTTCCTCCTTTAGTTTTTTTTGACTATCGCATTTAAATTAGCAGACTAATTTATAATATCTGTGCCCACAAAACTAACATGTAAAATATGCGTATGAACGTATTATTACTGCGCGGTCCAAAGGCCAGGATTGGACGTTGGCCCAGTAGCGGCGCTAGAGTGCTCGTGTGGTTTTGTAGAGTGAGCGAGATAGCACATAGTATAAGACATGTAAAAACAATTTAATAGACAGACGTTTGGTCTTCGAAATTTGAAATATTTGTTTCACCGGGTGTATGGTATTACCCAAGTCGACGAGTCGACTTACTTGCTTCATTTTGTTTTGTGGTTTTGTCAATGGGGATTTACGAGAGTTTTCCATTGTCTTTCAGCTCCATAATGAATTTAATATTCCTGTCAAAAGAATTTAGGGTGTCAGTGTGTTGTCGATGTCATCTTGGTGTGTTATTAAAAAATATCATTACCATATTTCGTCAATAATCTTGTCGGTATGGTTGAGTTTATCCATGGTATTGACCAGAAGATTTTCCATAACGATGTCCGCAAAGACAGGTGAGGCCAAAATCCCATCGGCATTCCTTTTAATTGTATGAAGGTTTAAGTCGTTGTTGGTAAAATATCTGTTCTCTTGGATGCAGAATTTTGCTATTTCCATAAATAAAGCACCCAGTATCCTTGTGTATTCCTGTATTGTGCGTCGTTCAAATTCAGTTGCGTTTTATATGTTATGTTTCGAGTCCATTGTTATATTCTTTAAAATTTGTACCTTAATGTATTTACAAGAGTCGCTAAGATGGTGAGTCAATTGACGGACAAATTGATCTCAATGGTGTCCCTTCATGGGTATTTTTGGTAGTCCATATATTCGTGGAGAGATCGCCGGAGTTGTCATCATTCTGTTCTTTTCAGTCTTTGAAATAACAACCATCTTATTTAGTTTGTCCCCAGATTGTTGTTCTTTGTCTGTAATCGTGTTGTTGGGTTTTCCTGAGGATTCTATGGGTAGTTTAGATCCGACAGAATGTCCCGTCATTCTGAATGGTCATAATCAATCTTTTTTATTATTTACCATCTTATTCCCTTTGTCGGATGTCCAATATCAGAAATATCGTCATAATTGTTCTAAAAAATTTGTATGTCCGTTGATTTATAGGTTTTCATGTTGCATTTATGTTTTTCAAGTCGCTCTATGCTCGTTAACCATTAGAAGGGCGCGAGTACGCGCTACCTCTTATTTCTCTTTTTCCCTAATCGTCAGAACCATTTCTTCTCCATCGGTGGCTCAATGGAGACCTGCCTAAACTACAATTCTGTTGTGCTCGTGTTCGAACCCTAACGTAGGTGAAGTTTCCTCCGATGAAGCAATGTTGAAAGGTAGTTGCGTCGGGGATAATGGAAACGTTAGTGGATAACGAATAATTTTTCCATCGGCAATGTATTTAATGAGAGATAGTTTCTCGTGTTCTATGGGAAGAGCAAATCTTGGACCTTTATTTCATGATAGTTAAAAATGAAAAGTAAATTGTAAACTTTTGAAGTTTTTAAAACCGTATGGAAAATAAAGTTGTTGATACATTTCTGTTTGTGTGTTACTACTTAGTTATTATAAAATCAGCGTACTCAAAGCATCAAGGAGGCTTTAGATCTGTCAGCAATCATTCAAAAAACCATGAAACTGTAACGAACACAAAGAGTACAAGTAATTTTTCAATTGTTATACAAATTGAACACATTCATTATTCATAGAAAGAGTCTGCGATAAAATAAATAATTGAATAAATCTACAATAACTTGAGTCCACGGTAGGAAAAGTCAAACGGAGTGCAACGTTAAGGATGAAATTTAAAAGATCATGTCTTAATGTATATGACAATTTAAAATTTAATTTAATTTAAGAGTTTAAAATTTAAAAACTTATATAAAAATTTGATCAGGCTTTAGGTCATTTTATTTTCCAAATAAAAATGAAACATTGTTTTTATGTTTATTTTTATTTATTTTCCGGTAACCGTCTTCAGGGCAACTACAATAAAATGCAAGAACATTTAACAATTATGTGACAAATAACAAAAATTTTTTGTGACATGCAATATTTAATGCGTCGGCACCGTTTTGCATTGGAGGTACGAACTAATTCTTGTCAAGTAAATGTCTGTATATGTGAGCGCAGTTGTCAGTATCAGTCTTAAAGTTAAGTCGTGAGGTGCTCGGTGTATTGATGATATGTAACATCTCCATGGTCAACCTTTTGTTGTAGTGTCGCTCTTCATCTAATATTGTCGTCTCTTCGAAATTCGGTGCATGGCCACTAGTTGCATAGTGTGTCATTAGTGCTGTTTTAAGTGATGTCTGTGTAATGCCTCATTTGCATAGTCCGATTTGTGTTGGAAATCCTAGGTTTTAATTTTGATTTTTATCGTCCCTGTATATATCTTAATGCCTGGTATGTTTCCTACTCCATTGCATGGGATTTTGTATATCACATTGCTTCTATTAGTCATCTCTATCTTGGATTTTGTTTTGTTGAATACATTTTTGAGGGGTATTGTCGGTTTATGTGCTATTTTTATTCCATCTTTGTCATAACAATCCGAATGTGATGGTCTTACCGATAGTTTGGGCACATAAGTGCCCGATATATATGTTTTTTCATTCTCTTAGTTTTGTCAGTAGTTTAGTTTTATGTTTTTAAATAATGTCACAATGATTACGTTATCCGGAAAAATCGTTGTCCTTTAAAATGTTTATTATTTCCATCTTCGTTCCTTTATGGTTTGTGTGTGGCATCCAAAATGTTCAGCATCTGTTGGATACAGCTGTCCTAATGCTAAATCCGTTGGTATGCTTGGAAATAATGATACCACGTCAGAGCAGGAATTAATTTGTTCATCGTCACAAATGTATGTGTTATTTATGCATTGTTTGAATTGATTGTGTTTTTTATGTTATATTTCGAGTCGAATATTAAAATTCCTTAAAATTTGTATAATGTATTTACAAACTCCATAGGATGGTGAGCCAATTGATGAACAAATTGGTCTCAATGGTGTCCCTTCTTTGTGTATTTTTGGTGGTCCATATATTCTTGGAGAGATCGCCGTAGTTGTCGTCATTCTGTTCTTTTCAATCTTTGAGATAACCCCCATATTATGTAGTTTGTCCACCAGATTGTTGTTCTTTGTCTTTAATCGTGTTGTTGGGTCTTTCCTGAGGATTCTATAGGTGTTTGGATCCGACAAAATGTCCACATCATTCTATGGTCATAATCTATCTTTTTCATTGCTACCGTTTTATTTCCTTTGTCAGATGTTAGTATCAAAATATCGTCATGTTGTTTAAGAAATTTGTATGTCCGTTGAGTTATATTTAATATTGCACGATCTGTTGCATTTATATATTTCATCTTTCCTATGCTCTTTAACCATTAAAGGAGAATGCAGTACGCGCTGCCTCTTGTTTCTCTTTTTCCTTAATTATCTGAACTATTTCTTCTCCATCAGCAATGTATTTAATGAGAGGGAGCTTCTCGTGTTCTATGGGAAGAGCAAACTTTGGACCCTTTGAAGTAATGATTTTATATCCGGCAGGAATTCCAATTCTGTCTCATTTTACAAACCAATCGTCAGTTCTGTTGTTGTTCAAGAGAGCAAAGTTCCGTTTGTTGTTTAGTTTCTCATGTTTCATTTCATGATTTTCCGCAATGTTTTTGTTAGTCTTTTTACTGCGTTTTGTTCTCTCTCCAAAAATGCGCTCATGCTCTGTTCGTCAGCTGTTTTCCAAGAGTTTTTCAGTCTCAGCTAATTTTTGTTGATTCTTATGACAGTGTTAATATTTCTATATTATAAGAAGGTTAAATATTTTTGTGTAAGAAAAATATGTATATCTGTCAATGTTTTATCAATGTCTGGAAATGTGTTATTGTCAAACTTAAAATATTATCACATCGTGTGGTATTTTTGATAAAATTGGGAATTAATTTAGATTTTTCTACATTTTAACAGAAACCTCCAAGAAATTAGTAAGACTGAAAATGATTTAAATTTCTGTTAAAATGTAGAAAATCCTAAATTAATTCCCAATTTTATCAAAAATACCACACGATGTGATATTTTTAAGATGGGGATTACATAAGATGGGGTTATCTCCAAAGATTGAAAAGAACAGAATGACGACAACTACGGCGATCTCTCAGAATATATGGACCACCAAAAATACACAAAGAAGGGACACCATTGAGACCAATTTGTTCATCAATTGGCTCACCATCTATGGAGTTTGTAAATACATTATACAAATTTTTAAGGAATTTAACGATGGACTCGAAATATAACATAAAAAACACAACTGAATTCAAACAATGCATAAATAACACATACATTTGTGACGATGAACAATTAATTTCGTTTTGACGTGGTATCATTATTTCCAAGCATACCAACGGATTTGGCATTAGACACAGCTGTATCCAGCGGATGCTGAACATTTTTGGATAAAATAAACCATAAAGAAACGAAGATGAAAATAATAAATATTTTAAAGGACAACGATTTTCCGGATAACGTAATCAGGACATTATTTAAAAACATAAATCCACCATTGACAAAACTAGAATGAAAAAACATATATATCAGGCACTTATGTACCCAAATTATCGGAAGAACTATCACATTCGGATTGTTATGACAAAAGATGGAGATAAAAAATAGCACATAAACCAGGACAATACCCTCAAAAATGTATTCAACAAAACAAAATCAAGATAGAGATGACTAATAGAAGCAATATGATATACAAATCCCATGCAATTGACAAGGGAAACATACCGTGCAATAAGATATACCTAGGGTCGACAAAACAAAAATTAAAAACTAGGATTTCCCAACACAAATCGGACTATAAAATGAGGCATTACACAGACACACACCAAAAAACAGCACTAATCAGCCCACACTGTGCAACTAGTGGCCATGCACCGAATTTCGAAGAGACGACAATATTAGATGAAGAGCGACACTACAACAAAAAGGTTGACCATGGAGATGGTACATATCATCAATACACCGAGCGCCACACGACTTAACTTTAAGACTGATACTGACAACTGCGCTCACATATACAGACATTTTACTTGACAAGAATTAGTTCGTAACTCCACGTCAAACGGTGCTGACGTATTAAATAATGTATGTAACAAAAAAAAAATTTTTGTTAAATGTCACATAATTGTTAAATGTTCTTGTATTTTATTGTAGTTGCCTGAAGACGGTTGCCGCTGCGCAACCGAAATAGATCGGAAAATAAATAAAAATAAACATAAAAACAATGTTTCTTTTTTATTTGGAAAAATAAAATGACCTAAAGCCTGATTAAATTTTTATATAACAACACAAAGGTCGCAAAAAATTCCACAACATTTAAAAACTTAAAAATAAGTCACATTGAATGCACCTCCGATTTAAAGACGTGTCCACAATGACTAAAGCCGAGGAACTCAATTTTTGTTTATTTTTCTCCAGCGCTGTGGTTTTTTTTTAAATTTTATAAAGTCAATTTTTTTTTTTTTTAGGTATTTCAAAATTTTGTTATTTTTTATTTTTAAACATTCTAATTAGACAAAAAAATATTTAACTTTAACATTTGACGCAATAGTTTTCTGTTAGGGCGCTGTTAAAGTCAGCTGTTTATATACCATATGTTTCGTAGGAAATTGGCGGCAAAAGTTTGACAACTTTAATTGTTTGTTTTGGCGAAAGTTTACACAAAGTGAAAAGATTTAATATGGAAAACAGTTGTCAGGTATTGGAAAACTATAGTTTATTTATAATTGTATCGTTTTTATGTGTTTCTGTTTAGTTGTACCGTGTTTTGTAAATGTGTATTTTCAGAATGAACTTAACAAGCGTAGTTGTGTTTCGTGGATCAGTACTTTTGTATGTCAAAGCGTTGCAAAAGGTTTTATATGCAGAGTTATTAACAAATTTGTACCGATTAATATGAAACTAATCTTTTTTGTCCGAATCCACACGTTTTCGATCAAATTTAATTTTTCTAGAACAATATGAGTTTAGTCATGCTAATCTGGTGGACATTTGGAGCAACAACAATCGCTCATGATCGACGCAGTTCAACAACATATATTGGCAAATGTTGCACAAAAACACTTAGATGAGGAGAACATAAGCTTAATAAATGAGAAAGTTAAAGGCTTTGTAAATTACATTCGTGAGCACCTGCCGAAGTGTAATTCAACTCTTGAAAGGTTTAAAATAAAACACTCGGAATGGCTTGCCAAAAGCTTATTCATTGACATCACTGGTCAATATGCCTTAACAAATAAAATGGGTCGCCCAAAATGTGATTACGAAAGCGCTGGTCCACGTCAAAAAAAAATTAGCCGCCGAAATTTCTGAAGAGAATAACAATTCATCTCCCTTACTCATACATGCAGCCACAGTTTCAGCTAAAAATCAAATGAAAAGAATGGCTATTATTTTAAAAGCAGCTGGGAATTGTGGGAGTATTGATCATATAAAAAAACTTTTTACGGATGAACCAAAACAAATGTCACCCGACAGTGCTCTTGCTTTTATATTGGAAAACGGATTCACAAAAAGCCAGTACATAAATATCCAAAAGAAATTCAAAGATTCTTGATTTGTGATATATACTCGGCATATCCGGCCGTTCTTAATTCTAAATTAAAACTAGGCCACAAGGAATTGAATATTTGGAAAATAAAGCACACAAGAACCACTTATAGCAATACCTTCAGAAAATAATAAAATTGGATTCGTCCGACAAAGGAAGATGGTGAACTTGAAGTCATTGCTTCAGAAGATGAATATTTTGAGCCAGAATAAAGTAAACTTAATTAAAAATTTATTAAATTGATCTATTCTTTTAAATATCTTTACTTAAATTTCATTTCTTTTATAAATTATAACTTTTTCCTTTTTAAAATAAAAAATAAAAAAAAAATATTTTATGCAACATTCACCAATATCGGCTAGAATCGGTTATATGGCAGCTATATGAAATAATGCCCCAAATCATATAAAACTTGGTGAGTCATCTAAGGAGCGTAAAATATTCATACAATCAAATTTCAATGTAATAGCTTTAAATTTAGAGTTTATGCAAAAAAACGTTAAAAAAACACTGTGCAGCGCCGTTTTTGAGATACGAAGAGCAACTAGCGAGAACTGCTTTTGAACGGATTTTAGTCTAGTCTGGTGAGTCCAAATACAAGATCCATAGTCTAAGATAGAACGGAATTTTATTTTGACAGTTGAGGAGAGTTTTCATGAAACGTCATAGCCTTTGTTTGATAGAGTAAGATTAAACGAATTAAAGTGGCACCAGGAATAAACATTTTTTGAGACCA
>NW_027173370.1:0-272 GCF_018151085.1 Drosophila tropicalis | reverse complement strand
ATTTTTATATACCCTTGCAAGAGGAGTATTATAAATTGGTCAGATGTTTGTAACGCACAGAAGGAGACGTTTCCGACCATAAAGTATATATGTTCTTGATCAACCCGCCGAAGCTAAGTCGATATAGCCATGTCCGTCTGTCCGTCTGTCCGTCTGTCAGTCTGTCCGTCGGTGCGTACGCCGTTTTACTCAACCATGCTTGGAAACTATCAAGGATGAAATTTTTTTTTGGGAGCTTTTTTTACCCGGGTGAGATAAAGTGAAAATCTTTG
>NW_027173369.1:0-21936 GCF_018151085.1 Drosophila tropicalis | reverse complement strand
AGTTTGCGGTGCTGAAATCCTATTCAAGCAACTTATACGAACAAAAACTGATTCCGTTATTCGGCTCGAATGACCAAATATGATTTGGTCTAGCAGGGGAGTGTACCTTGAATTTTTTAGGATAACTTTCTTTGTGATTCTTTGCTTCTGAATCTGTTGAGTGTTAATTTATTACTGAACAAAAAGAGAATAAAGAAAGTAAGTCGACTCGCCGACTTGGGTATACAATACACCAGGTGAAACAAATATTTCAAATTTTAAAAACCAAAGATGCTTCATACTAAGTGCTATCTCGCTCACTCTTCAAACGCACGAGCACTCTAGCGCCGCCAACGGCCAATTCTGGCCTTATGGACCGCATAGTTAAATAAGTTCATACCCATATGGCAAAATACGAAAATATATATACTTTGCGCGCATACTAAGCCAGTGTACATACTAAATTTGGTGACTTTAGCTTAGTTAGTTTTTGAAAAAATCGGTTTTGTTTAATTTAGGGGGTAAAAAGCCATTATCTGCGCGTCTATTGAGCTCAATAGACTAGCTTGTCTACATACTGCCGAGATCTGCTGGTTCATACTGACGGATGGACTCGGCTGTTGATCCTGATCAAGAATATATATTCTTTATAGGGTTGGAGAAGCTCCTTCTGTCTGTTACATACATTTTAGCGACTCTAATATACATATATATTTATATATATACTCACCCTATGGGTGTATGGTATAAAAATTAAACTTAAATAGAAATCTTTAATTTAATATTAGCATCATCAATTCAACATACTACTACTGTGGCAGAAAGTTTGAACAATTAGTTTCTGCGCGCTAACTAAACGAGTATATAAACCATTTTTGATGTCTCTAGCTGTTAAACTTTTCACGAAAAATAGTTTTATGTGATTCCTGGGGGGCGTGGCCAAAATTCCAATTAACTCTATACATTTACATACTACACGAGTATACCAATTTTTTTGGCTTTAGCTCTTACAGCCTCCGAAATCTGCTGGTTCATACAGACGGACGGGCGGACAGACGGACATGGCTTGATCGACTCGGCTGTTGATCTTGATCAAGAATATATAGACTTTATAGGGTCGGAGAAGTTTTTTCTGCCTGTTACATACATTTTAGCGACTTTAATATACCATTTCACCCTATAGGTGTATGGTATAAAAATAAAACTTAAAGAATAGAAATTTTTAATTGAATATTAGCATCATCAATTCAACAATTAATAATGGAGTCACCAACAGAGCTAGCGACAGAGTCATCAACGGGGCCATCGACAGAGCCATACGAGACACAAATGTGGACACAAATCCGTTTGGAGAGGGATACGTACCATCGAATGCTGCCGTCGTTCGGGAAACGGACTGAACCTCCGTCCCAATCTGGGCCAGGAAGGATCAACTTAGGACCCCAGCCAAGTAACCCTCTTACTAAAAAAAAGAAAGCATCCAACTACATGTCCTCGTTAACGTTAGACCAATAGTAGTCGCTTTACTCCTTGGGGACTTTCAGACTAAGAATAACCTTGCCGATAATACTCGTACAGGTATTAGTAGCTCTTTCAAGCCACCCTATGGGTGTATAAAAAACGCGGACGCAACAGCGCACAAATATGTGTGTGTACAATGCTTATGTATGCGTCGATTCTTATAGCTACATGTAACTTATCGATAAAAGCAATGCGTTCATAAACAATCATAATTATATATTATTTATAATTGCACTGAAGCTGACCAACGACGAGTGCCCGAAGTATATCGGAAAATAACACGATAGAAAACAAGTCGTTTTTTATATTTATTGCCTAAAGAATTGACCTCTAGCCGACAAAGCATATTTTCAAACAGATTAATGTTTGCGAAATAACTGCCTGAAATCTGACCATGGCAAATAACAAAGTAATTGATAAAAGTCACCCCTTCGACCGATAGTTTCTATGGGAGCTGTAAAATAAGCTCTCCCGATCTTGATCGAATATGGCACTGCAATGCTGAAACTCTTCCAGTCTAGTAGGAGTGCGCTTTGATCCAGACGGACATGGCTTTATGCACTTCAATTAAGTTAAATGCCACGAATCTTTTTCACACTTTTCTTCTTCAGCTAATTAACACAAATCCCTAAATTCTTGTACAATACCCTTCGTAGTTTTCACTTCTTCCTTACAGTTTCTTTCGCTTCTAGCATTTCCTTTTCTGATAACCATATCAGCTAATTCTAAATTGTCGTTTCCAATTACTACTTCAAACATGAACCGTTTGGGGCCATTGAAGACGATCAATATTCACCTACGCTTTAAAACTACCTACGGTATTTAACTCACTATTACACACTCCAAATAAACGGTTTTTTCATCGCTTAATTCTATACCATGAAGTTTTCTGACAAGATCATCTATTATTAAAGTTTCAAAGTTTCACAAGATATTGTTTTGAAAATAGCTTTTCCTTTTACATTGATTTAGGGCTAACCCTACTGTTTTCCTTTTTATACCCTTGCTGAGTTTATTATAAAATTGTTCAGATGTTTGCAAAGCAAAGAAGGGGACCTTTTCGACCCCATAAAGTATATATATTCTTGATCAGCATGAGAAGCTGAGTCGATATAGCCATGTCCGTCTGTCCGACCGTCCGTTGGTGCGTATACGTTTTAGTCAGGCATCTTAAGAGCTATCGTGATGAAATTTTTTTGGGTCTTTTTATTACCCGGGTAAGATAAAGTATGAAAGTCAGAAGAAGTTCTAGAATAATTTTTGCAGAAAATTGAGTATCCTTATGAAATTTATCAATGTGATAATATTGGATATAAAACCCCAGATCCCAAAATTTGAATATGATCGGATAAATGGAACACAAGTCACAGTCAATATAAATCGGTTCAATCGCTGTCGGCAGCGCTGCTTGCTGCCTGCTACGTCATACGTCATCCACAGAGCACATGCATACACACACAGAAGTAACGCTACATGAACTGTATGTGTAAATATTGGAATAGAAATATATATGTATATATTTTGTAATTGCTGAACAGAGAGAAAATCAAATTACTAACAATTGAGTAAGATTATGTTCTTGTAAAATATATTTAAATTTCAGCTCCTTTTTCTATCTTCAAGTGCATCTTCTAACTTTGATTAATAACAAATATTTAAGTCAATAATTATGATTCCACTTTTCAAACTGGACTATGTGGCAACCATGTATTGAGTATTCAGTTGTTGAAAGCATGCTTTGAGTTAACCAAATGGTTCTCAAACAGCTGAGCAGTCTTCCATTAGCACAGCATTTACATACTACACGAGTATATATACCAAATTTGGTGGCTCTAGCTCTTATAGCCTCCGAGATCTGCTGGTTCATACAGTGTGACGGACGGACGGACAGACGGCCATGGCTAGATCGACTCGGCTGTTGATCTTGATCAATAATATATATACTTTATGGGGTCGGAGAAGCTTCCTTCTGCCTGTTACATACATTTTGGCGACTTTAATATACCATTTCACCCTATCGGTGTATGGTATAAAAATATGACGCCTAATAGTGTTTATATAAAAAAAAAAATTTCATCACTCGAAATTGTTACTTCGTGGAATAGTAAATGTGAATCCACGCGATTCTTCTGATAATTCCAATTGCCAATACGCAGCTTCAAGATCGATTTTAGTCATGATTTCAGCACGAGAAAGCCGTGTGAATATCCCATCAATACTTTGCAGCGAATATACATTTTTTGTCGTAAACGCATTAATCTGTCTAGAATCTAGACATAATCTAACATAATTAACTACTAACCCCATCGGAGAATTCCACGGACTATTTGTCAACTCTTCAACTCCTAACACTATCATTCGATCAACTTCGCTATACATGAATTTTTCCACCCTTTCCTTTCAAATGACGGAAATAATGAAATAATGGCTTGAAGTTGGTTTTTTTGGCCGTCAGATAATGGATATGATTGTTCCTTCTTACTATCTGGAATTCTGAATTCGCTTTCTTAATCTAAGGCTGATATAAACCCTGGCGTTAATTAAAACGCTTTCAAAAATTCTTTTCCAATATCATCCTTTTTTGAATTATGATGGTCTGGTTTTGTCTTTATAGGTTATTATCTAGATATTCCTAGCGTAATGAAAACTGGTTGATCTTGTTTAAACTTGGAAAGAAATACGACGAAACTTTGGATACTTTGACCAATCTACTGAAACCAAAGTCGACTTATGAAACTTATGTTCGCGCCGGTATCTAAAAGACCCTGCTCACGAAAATTTAAATTTAATTTCTTATGTCTTGTTTCTTTCCAAAAAGTTCGCAATCGCATAGTAGATCTTTCCGGTCGTAACCGAATAGAAATTGGGTTGCTTCCAATACCATTCTTTAGCTTTGCCTACTGTAAACATTAAGAATATTCTAAATCTTATTTCATCTCCTCAGTGAATTATTTCCCCGATAACCGAATTTGGTCACAATAAAGGGGTATAATATACTAAGACGGGGGGCAGGCACACTCTTGCGAAATATAACCGATAAGACTACATCTGTAATTAATTACCGAAATAACAGAGAGTTTACAAATCATGTGTGGTGTTTGCCCTAAATAAAGTATTTTTATGAGGCACAACGAGATCATTATATTAAAAAAAACCGCATTGTTTGAGTTGCTATCGGCCAAGGAAGTACCTTGCGACAAAGAATCGTACATTTACCAATTGCAACCATTGATAAAAGCAGTCATGTCAGAGAATCAGTTAGAAGTGTCTGGAGAGTGATGCCCAATGTTGGTCGTTGGACAACCGACTTCTGGAGGCATCTGCTAAAGCATACATGACATACGAAAAGACTTCAACCTGGAGCGAGCTGAAGGATGACCTTGTGAAGGTATTTGCCCTTCAAATGACAAACTAAGAGATTGCTAACCAAATGAGAAAGCGCACGATTGGCAAAGGAAAGTCACTCTTCATCATTATGTGAAATATGGGTCAGCAGGGTAAGACACCGATATGGTCAAATACATTGTTGACGGACTACAAGATCGAACCGGATTGTCCGCACCATTGTACTTTTGTAGTTCTCTGAACGATTTGCGAGAGAAGAAGAAGCGTTTTCGGACAGTTCAGCCACCAGTCAAAAACAGGCCATTACGATTTCTGCAAAGGAGAAGAGATGTTACAATTGCCGCTAGATTTGTCAGTTATGCACTAACTGTCCACGGCCGTAGAGACCAAAACGAAGTTGTTATCGGTGCTTTAACCCATTTTGAACAAGTGTTAATTTTTCGTTTTTTTTTTAAATTTTTATTTTTTATTTTTGAAAAACTTTTTTTATACTTAAGTCAAAGAAATGAATGCAGTTAGTTAGGTAGATTTATTGTCTCTTAAGATAAAATAAGGATTTTTGATTACGATTATTTCTTTGAAGCCATTTTGGGATTTTAAAAAACCTTAATTTTAGACCATATTTCTGTTAACAATAATATATAATATGAAAATATTATTAAGCAAAATGGATTTATTTATTGCAAAAACTTTAAACTATTTGCATATAATTTAAAATCTTAAAATTATTAAGTATAGTACTAAATCAAATACCCTAAAACGTCTATTCAAAAAGTCGAACATTAGCCATTCACCACGAATTTACGCTCAGTACAAATTTAAAAAAAAACTATGTCCGCGCGCTTATTATTTAATTCATTTTTTGTTCAGCTGTGAAATTAAAAGTATTAAAAGTATATGTGAGTTCAATCGAGTAATAAAGTAAAATTTTGGTAAACATATGGTAAATTTGTGTTTATGTGAATATAAATTCATGTATTTAGTCGGGAATTGACACTAGCTTGGACAAATCCAATCCCAGCGGGAGCACCGTGTACCAACGACGAAATGCACTATGCATTAAAGATGTTTAACAAGAATTCGAAGACAGAGTTGATTATAAGATTGAAATTCTTACTGAAATTCTTACTGCTCCCGCTGTAGTTGATACGATAACTGATGAGGAAGATATTGATGATGAAATTCTTTATAATGAATAATCTTTGGAAAAAGACATTGCTGGATGTTTCGAAATAGAAACTCGCAAAGACCGCCAAGGCTTGTCTAACATAATTGATGACTCTTCTGTCAAGACAGGAGAAGTCGGTGACTCAAAATTTAAGTTGCCAACTGAATTTGATGCTCCAAAATGGAGAAATGTATATGAAGGATATCTGAATAACCGAGAAACACAAATTGCAACACAAACCTACACTTTGCAGATAATAACAATCTAAACAAACACAATAGATTCACCAAAGTACAACCTGTTTTTCAGCTAATGAATGAAAAATTTCTACAATTCGGAGTATTTGAGGAATATTTATCCATCGATGAGCAAATGAATCCATACTTGTTCCGAATGATGCCTTATGGTGGAGCTCGGCTAGGAGCCTCTGTAATAATGGATATGTTAGAAAAACTAGATAATTTTTTTACATCGCACTACCTAATATGCCTATTAAGCGAACAAGCAATCTGCGCAACTGGTACTGTACACTCTAATCGTTTGGGAAAACCATGCCCAGATATAAAAACTGGAAAAAACTTGAAAAATGGTGCAAAATTTGATAATGTGAATAATGTGAATTGTTTTCCAATTTCTCTAGTGTATACCCGCTACTACCGCATTTCGATTAGATCGATAAAATGGTGGTGGCCATTTTGGTTGGCATTTTGGAGTCTGCCGTTGTCAATGCTTGGAAGCTCCAATGTCTCACAGATAAAATGCTCGCTTGCAACAAATTTGCTAATTACCGAAGATAACATCGATAAGGGAGTATCTGAAGGTGAAGATGAATATGTCCCCGTTTCAAATATTCCAAGAGTCTCTGGAAAACACCTTCTGGTTACGGAGCCCAACAAAACAAAAGGCACGTCGTTGCAAGGTTTGCCACAAACCCACTATGCGACTATGTGAAAAGTGTCAAGGACATTTGCATATAAATAACTGTTTTGCTGTGTACCATAAAGATAAATAATTAACCATAACATAGAATGCTCAACTAACTTGAAAATTAACTAGAAAATGTTCAGGTTGTGACGTGGGACAGCTCCAAAAAAGTTCGCGAGTCGAACTTATACCCCGAGTCCTCTAACCAAACAATTAAACGCCGGTTTTGTGTTGTATTGCGCTATATTTAGTTGCACACTTTGTGGGCATATAGATCGGTTAGATCGGTTGGCTGAAATCTTTATTTCAATGTTAATTCAAATTTCTCACATGCTTCTATTTTATATTACATTTGTGTTTTTCTCTCCTTTTCACGTCTTTCCTGCTTGCCTAATTTTCTGTGACTGGCGCGCCGTCATAGCGGGCCGCCGCTCTGTCATAAGTGCAAGCAAAGACAAAGTAAATTCTAACTGTTCTTCTTCGAATGAGAGAGAATAAAACGCAGGGGCGCGTTGGGTTATCCTTTCTACTGGCGCGGGGCGGCAATTAAGCCTGCTCCGCAACATAACTAAAAACCGTCTTTTATTTTATAAACCTTTACAACTTTTAGAAATTCAAAATTAGAAGCCGTTCTAAAATTGTTATAGTGGGAAACGTTTGACTTTTCGAACAGTCGGTTCTGGCTAAACTAAAATAGGTATTGCTAATTACCCTAAATCAGTCATTTTGCTCCTTAAGATCAAAACATTTTTTGGCTTGGGTTAACGTGGCCATCAATACCAAAATTGTTCGATGCGAGCCCAGATCGCCGCCATTAAAAATATTTTTTCCTATTAGATTCCGGAAGCCCAGTAATCTTCGCCAGTAGAGCGTTGATGCCGCATTTGGATTGCGATAAATTAATTAATAGTTCTTTTCGTGGACTGAGCTCTATTCTGACATTCGGAACAGTCAAATGTTTGCTTCTGTTTTGCGAAAAATATTATAAAATTGAATCCTTAGTTATTCCCGATAATATTATGCCGACGCAACCACTACTTGGTAGAGATGCCTTGAATAAAATAGGTCTTATGTTCTCATTCATTGAAAATGTGAGAAAGTATGAAAATAATTCCACATCATTAAAGAGTACCATAGCTTTTGTTTACCAATCCTGTTTACTAAATATCCTAAGCATAATACCATTACTAATAACACAACCGATCTAGAGCCTAATGTAAACACGAATGCATCCCCGTTTCGAGAATAGCTAACAGAGTTGCAAACCGTCTGTGCAACGCTGTCAGATACCGGGAATATTAGTGTTGGTAGTGAATTGGTGTGATGAACGATGTGTGAGTGCCGAGATATTGTGATTGAGCATTAAATACATTTGATATTTATCGACTAACACAGCAGTCGACGAAAAAGCTTAAGCTAAAGACAGATAGTAATTAAATGAAGAAGGTAGCTTAGCTTTATATACAACTAAACATCCCCGACCCGGTGGAGGTGTTTTATTTGCACAAGGTGCCAGCTATGCCCCGATCCACAGCCAATGTGGTCAGGGATGAGTTGCAGCCAATCCAAGTACAGAATATTTTCATTGGTTTCGCTGTAGATGATTAAAAAGTATAGCGCCAAGAGAAGTGACAGAAAGATGAGGATAGATAAGGTGAGAAAGGTTGTTAAAAGATATACAAAGAACACGAAGAGGTTCGTGAAGAGAGTAGTTAGTCAGACATCTACTAAGGTGAATAGGAAAAAAAGTTTCTGGTCCGACGTGATCGAACACAAAAATACAGCGTATCTAGTAAATTGGTAAAAATGACTTCGCCGTGAAACTAGTTTATGGAGAAAGAGAATGCAAAAAACAAGCCTACGGTTATAAAGTGAAGGAAGATTAATAAGAAGTCTGTCAGAATAAGAAGGTACTCGAAGACCCGGGTCCCGTAGCGCAAATTTAAGGTATTGCTTCTGTACCGATTCAATACAACTAAAAATAGTTTGTATAGCATCATTGCGCTTATTGGGCGCAAACTCGTGTACAACTAGGCCCTCTGGCCAAAAATTAGGGTCAACCATAGCTGAGAAATACTCAATTGGTAATGTAATTTTTAAAGAGAAGATTTCGCGAGGCCTTGAAAACTTAAACTTTTGAATTAAAACCTTAGCAGGGCATATATTACCAATGTAAGGTGCTACAGATGACTCAGAAGTATCTGGAGCAAGCCTAGAGATAAATAATTGTTTGCGATGAGGCACTACAGTTAGTGGAGGCGGAGGAGCATTGGGATCCGCAAGTGATTGAGAGCCAGCATGATCCTGTGATTGATCAGAGTTCCCGTGTGGGATAGATTGAGGTATACCAGGGCTTGTAATGGGTACTTCAATCTGAAAAGAAGAGCATAAAGGGGGACAAGAAGATGGTGTAGGCGAAAGTAAAATGGGAGACGAAGTAATAGAGAGAGCTGGCGAGTGCTTACGAGGCAACTCAATGGTACAGACGATGGCAATATACGAATGTGCGTTGATTATCGATGTTTAAATAAGAAGACTAAGATAATTTTCCGTTGCCGTTGATAGAAGATTGCCTAGAATACTTGGATAGACCGTTTTTTCCGTCAAAGAATTTCAAACATCCAATCCTTTTATCGAATCTTAAAGTATTTACATAAATAAAAGAAATGAACTAAGTCGACTCGCTTTGGGTATACCATACACCAGGTGAAAAAAATATTTCAAATTTCAAAAACCAAATGTATGTCTATTAAATAGTTTTTACATGCTTCATACTATGTGCTATCTCGCTCACTCTACAAATACACGAGCACTCTAGCGCCGCCAACGGCCAATTCTGGCCTTATGGACCGCATAGTTAAATAAGTTCATACCCATATGGCAAAATACGGGATAACGAATAATTTTTTTTTTTTTTTTTTTTTTCTAGCGCCGCCAATAGCCAACGGCCAATTCTGCCCTAGTTTCTAGTCCGATTTCAATAAAATTTGGTAGAAATTGATAAGTTTAATTAGACTGCTGAATTTGATTGCGATAGTCAAAAAACTACAGGAGGAAATCGGTTTTTTCTAAATTATGGAGGCGGAAGTGGGTGTGGCAAAATATGAAAATATATATTCTCTTCGCGCATACTAAGGCAGTGAACATACTACTACTGTGCCAGAAAGTTTGAACAATTAGTTTCTGCGCGCTAACTAAACGAGTATATAAACCATTTTTGATGTCTCTAGCTGTTAAACTTTTCACGAAAAATAGTTTTATGTGATTCCTGGGGGCGTAAGGGGGCGTGGCCAAAATTCCAATTAACTCTGTACATTTACATACAACACGAGTATACCAATTTTGTTGGCTTTAGCTCTTATAGCCTCCGAAATCTGCTGGTTCATACAGACGGACGGACGGGCGGACAGACTTGGCTTGATCAAGAATATATAGACTTTATAGGGTCGGAGAAGTTTTTTCTGCCTGTTACATACCTTTTGGCGACTTTAATATACCATTTCACCCTATGGGTGTATGGTATAAAAACAGAGGGCCGAGACTAACTTGTATACCTCTGCAACCTCACTTGTAACTCTTTGCTTACCTATAGCTATCAAAGTGGAAAAAACATTTTTATAAAAAGGCTAAAGTTTGCGAAAGAACGGCCTACAATCTTAGCATAGGAAATAACTAAGATATTGATCAAAGTTACTGTTTCCACCGATCATTCCTATGGGAGCTATTTGATATAGTCACCCGATCTTTAACAAATTCGTCACAGTCATTAACAGATATATGAAACTAACAAATGTTTAGTTTGAAAGCAATTGCGTTTAAAGTAACGAAGTTATTTACAAAAGTCACTGTTTTCGACCGATCGTTCCTATGGGAGCTATATGACATAGTCAACCGATCTTAATTAAATTTGACACAGTCGTTTATAGGTGTAATAGACCTTTTATTATTAAGTTTCACGATAATAGCACGGAAAATAACGAAGTTATTGAGAAAAGAACACGAAATGGTTCGTGAAGAGAGTAGTTAGTCAGACATCTACTAAGGTGAACACAAAAATATAGCGTATCTAGTAAATTGGTAGAAATGACTTCGCCGTTGATTAGTTGTTTATGGAGAAAGAAAAGGCCGAATACGAGCCAACTGTTGTAGAGTGACGGCAGATTAATAAGAAGTCTGTTAGAATAAAAAGGTAGGCAAAGACTCGTGTCCCAATTTAGACCGTGTAGCGCAAACTAAAGGAATTGCTTCTGTACCGATTCAATACTACGCTGGTGAACATCATATTGCGGGTTCCACACTGGCGAGAAATATTCTAGAGTAGGCCGAACTAACGAAGTGTATAAAATCTTTGTTACATAGGGATCATCAAATTCTTTGGCCCAACGTTTAATGAAGCCAAGAAGGCGGCATGCTCAATTGACAATTGAAGAAATATGAACATTAAATAAAAGTTTTGGGTCAAACATAATAAGTCTTTGAATGATGGTACACAATCCAATAGAACAAACTTTATTAAGTAATGAGTAATGAGCTAGTAGCGGAGACAAACGACTGAAAGTCACAAAAAGAACACTTAGAGGCATTAAGGTGCATTTATTAACGTGGCGTAATATATCTAATATTAAGTTTCAATAGCTCTGAAAATAACTAAGTTATTACCCTCTTTAAAGGGTATAAAAATTAGAGAGAAACAATAGAAAATCCTACTCGCTATTGGTTTAGCGATCTAGTGGTGATATACGTAGGCATACCACGTTACGAATTCCAAGCTAGACTTAAATTGCCAATACCAGCATTAGAGGCAAATGAAAGATGTGAAAAGACGAAGTTTACTTATCCAATCCTAATACTACTAGCTGTGGCAGAGTCCTTTGCATTTAGTTGCTTAGAGATCGCATCCAAAACATTCTCTCCACGCAAAAAAATGAATAAAAAGGGAGTACCCTCTCTGGACCAGGAAGTGTAGTGACCGGATTTTTCTCTAAAATATTAAAATTTCAAAAGGAAGAGAGTTTTTTTTTTTTTTTTTTTTAAATCAACCGCGCTTTCATGAAGAGCAAATAACAGAACGGTTACACTGATATGATCATGGTCAACTTAATTGCAGGGTTGAGTTTTAGCTTTGAGTACAGTTAACTGATGCAGGCGCATCGCCCAATGAAAAGACGCCACGTCGCAACATTTGGGAAAAGACCCGTTAGAAAGCTCTGTCCGCAAATTCTTTGGCATAAGACGCGTGCTTAAGCTCTAATTTATTCTATTCTGTTCTGCCGAAGCGATAAGTTGCATAAATTATATAGTGATTTTTACTTAAAGAAATTTCAAGTCGTAATACCACGTGGTGGTGGACAATTCCAAAAAAATAAAAAGTTAATTACCAGGCTATCTAGCCAATATCAGTACAAAAGTTGAAGACCAGCACAGTGTGAAACCGAACCATTCGGTTAATTGGTTAAAAGTACAAGAGTTAAAAGGTGATATTTTTTTTTGTATAATTATGTGAGGTTATGATTCCCTGACCCGGTAAACTAAATTCATGTTTTCACAGTCCCAGCCGTAACAAGGTACCGAATATCCGTACTAGCGCTAAGAATAAGCCTAGGCCTCGGAATTTCGTGGCTGAAGTTTCCAAATTTGAGGCGACGAACGCCCATGGTTCACATACGGTGACGTAAGGCGCTGAAGGAAGGCCGTAAATTATGCAAAAACATAAAATCCTCATACACCGTCTTGAGAGGGAGCTGCCTAGGCTGCTAAAAATTAGTCGTTGTCATATACGTAAATACCCTACCTCGCACATGTCGCTCGTAGGCCAAACAAAAAATATAATAATCGTCTAAATGAATAAACCCCAATGTGGTTAAGGAGAGTGTTAAATTGAGTCAGTATCTCTCATAATCTATAAAGATTCGCACTTTGTCATTCGATTGGAATCAATCATAACCTAACGTTCCTTAAGCAACGGACTTAAACCGAACAATTTAAATTTAGTTCAATTTTTGCTCATTACGAGCTTTAAACCTTTTTTTTTAGTATTTAAGTAATCTCTAGTTAAGAATCCTACTTTAATTGTTTGTTCTAAGGGAGCGATATGCGTATGGTAACCTATGGAGTATATTTCATTGTCATTTAAATAATTAATCTAAAACTTCTTTAAAAGCCACCCCACAGCCAATTCAACGTCATCTTGGGCCCAACGATTGCAACGAAAAACTGTGAAGTAAGCCAAAGTCGTGAGTAAAGCGTTAATCTTTTAAAATTTTTATATATATATATTATATTTGAAACATCTCCATATGGTTGGATCTAGCACATCCTTTTCCTTCTTTTATATTTAAGATGTTAGTAATTTAAGTCACTTTTGGATTTGAAAGAATGAAGTCAAAAATATGAAATTTTGCCAAACTTGTTAGAAAAATAAGTTAAGAAACCCCAAATTATGTTCGAAACAGAAATAATGAATTGAGTTACTCTAATATGGTCTGTCAAGTATCCTTGCTGAACTTTCATAAGATGTCATAAAAGAAATAAAACTACATTGTTTTGGGACAACCTTTGAATTAGAACAGTTGTCATGGTCGGGTGGGTAAAGAAGAGAGACTCATCACATCTAAGTTCTCTCCTATTCTTTATTTAGATTCATGTTTGTCTTCTTTCTTAAGGTCATGGTGAATTGGCACCTTAGCAATAGTAATAATAGTAACATCACCTTTAACTTTTAGTAGTTAGTTTAGTTTTCATAACGCGCATTAAATTTATTAATGATAGTGAGTGTGAAAAGGGGAGAAAGAACCCCGACCAATCCGACGAGCTAGACCCGAGCATAGCAAGAATGCGCATCCTCGAACCTGATCACACTGGTGGTTTAATCATTTTGTCAATTCAACAACTAATGAGCGCAAGGAAGCATAACGCTTTCGGAGGATCCGGCTCATGTTAAAGACTTATCCCTAACCTTAGTGCTTCTACTTCTGAAACGAAGTTCTTGTAAAAAGGACTATGTCCACTAACACCTCGGGACTTTTAGATGTTAACTAGGTTGAGGTAGAACTATGAACCATAACCCATTCTGGTCACTACATATATTAATAATTGGCGCCCAACGTGTGGGGCACGACCAACAAATCCATAAACAAACCACTTTTCAAACATTTGAGGAAAATTCTCAAATGATGGGTCGTCCCACAAAGCTCGAATAGTCCATCCATATTTACAAATTTTAGGAACAACTAAAGTTCCATTTGATTACAAGTTATTGTGCATATTCTAGAAAGTATTTTGGTATCGCGCACGAGTACGATCTTTGGAAATGCGATTGCAATTCCGGAATGAGGATTGGTCGACCAAGTGAGTTTCGTGATAGCTTAGCCTTAGATACATATTTCAGGAAATGCTATGGTAGTAAAAATTTGGTTTAGATAGGCATGGAGGATTTATTTTGGAATTACTATGTTCTGGAGAGTTTCGGATATAGTCCAGTCATTCAAGCTTATCCACTTTCAAATCGGCAATAGGCATATTAGATTCAATAAGACCAAAGAAGAAAACAAACATTTAGATCCAGATAAAGATTAGACATCTATGAACAAGTTGAGCAAGAGGAAAGGCAGACCTTAGTGATATTGAGAAAAGTTTTTTTTATATTTAGTAAAAATTATTGGAACATACACAATTAAAATGTTTCGTAGTAATGAAAATATAGCCCAGCCGGCAATAGAAGATCCATTTTGCGGTATATGTAATGAAGTAATGAACGCGACTGATCTGATAGCAAACGCACCATGTAGACACAGATTTCACAAGGAATGTCTTCTGGAGCATCTGAAGACAACTGCAGCCTGTCCGACATGTGCGACTAGTTGTATTCCCGTACAACTAACATTTTCCAACAACACATTAGCAGCAGAATTAAATTCACTAGCGTTAGGATCAGCAAGTGTTAATACTTCTAACGAAAATGTAAGGAAATCAGCTACAAAACCCTACAAAGGCAAAGGCAGACCTAAATACGGCAGCAAACCAGGAGTTAATACTAGATCGCAACAAAAGCAAGTAGAGAGTAGACTTGATGCTTTCAATGCAAATTCACAGGTCGAAATAACGAATTATATCAATTCGGCTATTGACAGTCAGCAAGTAAAGATAGTGCAAGATTTGTCCAATATATTAAGTCAGAATATTGAGGCTTCCATACAAAAGCATCTAGCTTCACTTCAACTTAGCCAGCAACAAGCAATCAGACAAAGCCCTAATAGAGAAGAATCAGAAACCTTCCAAAGACCAAGAGTAGACCTAGACAATTCAGGAACGAGCAGAGATCAACTTAGATCACTTAGTTGCATTTCCCCTGGAAAAGCGTCTAGCATTATCCAGACGTGGCGAATTAAATTCGATGGTACAAAGCAGGGTATGAGAATGGAAGATTTCATCTACCGAGTACGATCACTGACACGACAAAATTTAAATAACGACTATCAACTGTTATGTGATCATTTATATTTATTATTTACGGGTAAAGCCAGCGATTGGTACTGGAAATTTCATAGTAACCATAGCAACCTTACCTGGGAAAAATTTTGTGTCGAATTTCGTAAACGATTTGAAGATGTAGAGACAGACTTAGATATTTGGGAAAAGATTAGGAAACGACGTCAAGGGGAAAACGAAGTTTTTGACGACTACCAGTATGCCATTGAAGACTTAAGCGATAGACTTCAACAAGGCATGTCAGAAGAACAGTTGGTAGCACTCTTAATTAGAAATGCTAAATCCAGTCTTCATCATGAGTTACTACATCTGGAAATCACAAACAGGTCACAGTTACGAGTAGAGGTACGCAAGCACGAACAGTTTTATAACGAAATTAAATCATTTAAACCACGCACGCTTCGCTCATACGTTAACGAATTGACTGAAACCTATGAAAAGTTAGACCAAACAATTGATAAAGAATCATGTGAGGAAGTTCTTGCTATAACAGCAAACCCAACTAGTCCAAAGTGTTGGAATTGCGACCAACATGGTCACCGTTTCGATGACTGCTTAGAACAGCGTAGTATCTTTTGCTACGGGTGTGGCGCTAAAGATGTATTTAAGCCGCGATGCCCAAAATGCAATCCAACGGGAAACCGAACATCGGGTGTGTTTCCCAAACATCACAAAACACATCCGTAAAACCCGTCGAATATAGTTTTCAAATGGTAAATAGAGCCCAGGAAACACAAACAAAATCTATTTTAAGTAAAACAGAACCCTATCATGTTCGTTTGCAAAACTACAATAAGGTACGCGAAAGAATATTTGGAAGAATAGATTATGTAAATTATATTAAAAAACCCAGACGTTCAACTATACGGTTAAGAAAATTTTGGAAAGCGATTCGCGCTAGCCACCATAAGATCGTTTCAACCATCTTTACTCCGTCTGACGATCGATTATATACGGAAATCACCATAGAAGACAGAAAATATAAAGCTTTGCTAGACTCAGGAGCAAACATTAGCTGTGTAGGCGGAATGGCTGCCAAAGAATTGTTAGAAACCGGTAATTATAAAAAGTGCTCAGATAGAATTCATACGGCGAATGGAACACCAAGTAGAGTAGTAGGTAGACTTGAAACCAAAATTAAGTACAGACACGTCATTAAGACGGTAGAGTTATTCATTATTCCAGAACTTAAACAAGACGTTTACCTGGGAATTGATTTCTTTAGGAAGTTTGGTCTACTAGACCTTATCGCTTCACCTCCAGAAGTTACAGAATTGGATGTAGGATCAGATTACTCAGAAGAACTACCGAAGTATTATAATTTATCACCAGAGCAACAGAAACGACTAAATGTAATAATAGGAAACTATCCATCATTCGAATTAGAAGGACTTGGCCGTACTAAGCTAATAGAACATACAATCGATGTCGGTTCAGCAGTCCCCATAAAACAACGAACTTGGCCCGTGTCGCCCGCTAAAGAAAATCTTATGTTTCCTGAAGTAGATATGATGTTAGCCCTAGATGTTATTGAAGAATCGAACAGTCCCTGGAGCAGTAACTGCGTCCTAGTTCAGAAAGGAAGTAAAAATAGATTGTGTTTAGATTCGCGTGAGGTTAATCGAGTGACCAGGAAAGACGCTTACCCTTTACCGCATATCGACGGTATTTTAAGTCGTCTTCCCGCAGCACAGTATATCACTGGTTTAGATATGAAACATGCATACTGGCAAATTCCTCTTGATGAGAAATCACGTCAATATACTGCATTTTCTATTCCAAATCGACCGTTGTACCAATATAAGATGATGCCTTTTGGTCTTTGTAATGCCGCTCAAACTCTTTGTCGTTTAATGGACAAAGTCATACCACCTCAGTTGCGTAACCAAGTTTTTGTATACCTCGACGATCTTTTGATCATGTCTGATACTTTCGATTCACACTTACTTTTACTTCAAGAAATAGCATTATGTTTGCGTAAAGCTAATCTTACCATCAACATAAGCAAATCTAAATTTTGTATGCGTGAGATAAAATATCTCGGTTTTATTATTCGTGAAGGACAATTAATGACAGACACGGACAAGATAAAAGCCATTAAAGAATTTCCAACTCCGACTACAGTAAAGCAGTTAAGACGATTTTTAGGATTATCCGGCTGGTATCGTCGATTCGTCGAAAATTACGCTACCATTTCCTTCCCTCTTACGGAATTATTGAAGTCCAGGGGTCCCTTAAAGTGGAACGATTCCGCTTCCTTAGCTTTCGAAGACTTGAAAACTCGTCTAACCACTGCACCAATACTAATCACTCCAGACTTTTCAAAACAATTTATTTTACTATGCGACGCAAGCACTGTTGGCATCGGGTGCGTTTTAGCCCAGGAACGCGATGGAGTCGAGTTACCCATCTCTTACATGTCCGAAAAATTATCAAAAGCCCAGCGAAATTACTCAGTAACTGAACTAGAATGTTTAGCAGTAATCAAGGGTATTAAAAAATTCCGTCCATATATCGAAGGACAAGATTTTGTAGTTATCACAGATCACGCTTCACTACAATGGTTAATGCGCCAGAAAGACCTATCAGGTAGACTCGCAAGATGGTCAATGAAGTTGCAATCCTTTTCTTTCAAAATAATACACAGGCGAGGCCCGGAAAATGTAGTCGCTGACGCGCTATCTAGACAAAACGAGTTAGAGGTATCTGAACTTGAAATGAGTACTTCTATTGTAGATATACAATCGGTACATTTCAAATCAGTAGAATATCTAGAACTGATTGAACATGTTCAAAGTAACCAAGCTAAATTCCCTGATTTAAAGGTTATAGAAGGATTCGTTTATAAAAGAACTGTTTTTTAACAATGTCGTAGAGTCTCGAGAAGATACATCATGGAAATTGTGGATTCCATCTGCCCTAGTACCAGAAGTCTTGCAAAAGGCCCATGATTTACCAAGTTCAGCCCATTGTGGAATGGCGAAAATGGTAGAAAAACTAAAACGATATTTATTTTGGCCACAAATGGTGAGCCAAATAAGAGCTTACGTTTCCAATTGTGATATTTGTCGTTCAACGAAGAGTCCAAATATTGTGCTAAAACCCCCTATGGGAAAACCTTTAGTTTCTGAACGTCCGTTTCAAAAACTTTATTTAGATCTCCTCGGCCCATATCCTAGAACTAAGAGTGGAAACATCGGACTCATCGTAATCGTCGACCATAACACGAAGTTTCATTTTTTGAATCCCATTAAGAAATTTACTGCGCCAAGGATTTGTGAATTTTTGGAAAGAACCATATTTTACACTTTTGGCGTGCCCGAAGTCATTCTTACCGACAACGGATCCCAATTCAAATCAAGTTATTTCGAAGCTTTCTTAACTAGTTTTGGTGTATCTCATCGGTTTACGGCTATATACTCGCCACAAGCTAATGCCAGTGAAAGACTTAATCGATCTATCCTTTCCGCGATTCGTGCATATGTCGGCGAAGATCATACCAACTGGGATGTACATCTGAACGCTATTAGTGGTGCACTCCGGGCTAACGTACATCGAAGCACCGGGTTTTCACCATATTTTCTTACATTCGGTCAGAATATGATCCTTAACGGTAACGACTATACTCTGTTAAGAAAGTTAGATTTGTTAAAGGACGATACTATGTTAAATCACCCTGATTATCTACAACTAGCCAGACAAAAAGCTCAAGAAAATATCGATCACACACACGAGAAAAACGCACAAAGATATAATTTACGTAGTAGAAATATACAACTCAGCGTTGGTGATCAAGTTTATGCCAGGAATTTCACCCAAAGCAATGCAGCTAAGAAGTTTTCTGCGAAATTAGCATCTGTTTTTGTACCGGCAACGGTAAAGAAGAAACGTAGTCCGTTTTATTACGAATTAGTAGACAACCACGGCAAAATCCTAGGAGTTTTTCACTTAAAGGACATTCAAGTCAAGAAAAAGCGATAAAATCCTGTCTTTTTCAGATCATGCTGCTGTGATAGAGATCTCGCTTCATTATCTGTGGTGTAGTGACCGGATTTTTCTCTAAAATATTAAAATTTCAAAAGGAAGAGAGTTTATTTTTTTTTTTTTTTAAATCAACCGCGCTTTCATGAAGAGCAAATAACAGAACGGTTACACTGATATGATCATGGTCAACTTAATTGCAGGGTTGAGTTTTAGCTTTGAGTACAGTTAACTGATGCAGGCGCATCGCCCAATGAAAAGACGCCACGTCGCAACATTTGGGAAAAGACCCGTTAGAAAGCTCTGTCCGCAAATTCTTTGGCATAAGACGCGTGCTTAAGCTCTAATTTATTCTATTCTGTTCTGCCGAAGCGATAAGTTGCATAAATTATATAGTGATTTTTACTTAAAGAAATTTCAAGTCGTAATACCACGTGGTGGTGGACAATTCCAAAAAAAATAAAAAGTTAATTACCAGGCTATCTAGCCAATATCAGTACAAAAGTTGAAGACCAGCACAGTGTGAAACCGAACCATTCGGTTAATTGGTTAAAAGTACAAGAGTTAAAAGGTGATATTTTTTTTTGTATAATTATGTGAGGTTATGATTCCCTGACCCGGTAAACTAAATTCATGTTTTCACAGTCCCAGCCGTAACAAGGTACCGAATATCCGTACTAGCGCTAAGAATAAGCCTAGGCCTCGGAATTTCGTGGCTGAAGTTTCCAAATTTGAGGCGACGAACGCCCATGGTTCACATACGGTGACGTAAGGCGCTGAAGGAAGGCCGTAAATTATGCAAAAACATAAAATCCTCATACACCGTCTTGAGAGGGAGCTGCCTAGGCTGCTAAAAATTAGTCGTTGTCATATACGTAAATACCCTACCTCGCACATGTCGCTCGTAGGCCAAACAAAAAATATAATAATCGTCTAAATGAATAAACCCCAATGTGGTTAAGGAGAGTGTTAAATTGAGTCAGTATCTCTCATAATCTATAAAGATTCGCACTTTGTCATTCGATTGGAATCAATCATAACCTAACGTTCCTTAAGCAACGGACTTAAACCGAACAATTTAAATTTAGTTCAATTTTTGCTCATTACGAGCTTTAAACCTTTTTTTTTAGTATTTAAGTAATCTCTAGTTAAGAATCCTACTTTAATTGTTTGTTCTAAGGGAGCGATATGCGTATGGTAACCTATGGAGTATATTTCATTGTCATTTAAATAATTAATCTAAAACTTCTTTAAAAGCCACCCCACAGCCAATTCAACGTCATCTTGGGCCCAACGATTGCAACGAAAAACTGTGAAGTAAGCCAAAGTCGTGAGTAAAGCGTTAATCTTTTAAAATTTTTATATATATATATTATATTTGAAACATCTCCATATGGTTGGATCTAGCACATCCTTTTCCTTCTTTTATATTTAAGATGTTAGTAATTTAAGTCACTTTTGGATTTGAAAGAATGAAGTCAAAAATATGAAATTTTGCCAAACTTGTTAGAAAAATAAGTTAAGAAACCCCAAATTATGTTCGAAACAGAAATAATGAATTGAGTTACTCTAATATGGTCTGTCAAGTATCCTTGCTGAACTTTCATAAGATGTCATAAAAGAAATAAAACTACATTGTTTTGGGACAACCTTTGAATTAGAACAGTTGTCATGGTCGGGTGGGTAAAGAAGAGAGACTCATCACATCTAAGTTCTCTCCTATTCTTTATTTAGATTCATGTTTGTCTTCTTTCTTAAGGTCATGGTGAATTGGCACCTTAGCAATAGTAATAATAGTAACATCACCTTTAACTTTTAGTAGTTAGTTTAGTTTTCATAACGCGCATTAAATTTATTAATGATAGTGAGTGTGAAAAGGGGAGAAAGAACCCCGACCAATCCGACGAGCTAGACCCGAGCATAGCAAGAATGCGCATCCTCGAACCTGATCACACTGGTGGTTTAATCATTTTGTCAATTCAACAACTAATGAGCGCAAGGAAGCATAACGCTTTCGGAGGATCCGGCTCATGTTAAAGACTTATCCCTAACCTTAGTGCTTCTACTTCTGAAACGAAGTTCTTGTAAAAAGAGACTAAATGTGTCCACTAACACCTCGGGACTTTTAGATGTTAACTAGGTTGAGGTAGAACTATGAACCATAACCCATTCTGGTCACTACAGAAGATTATAGTGGTCGCTATTGTAGTCTGGCTACAACACGTTTTCCAAGCTAAATTTTCTTCAGTCGGTAGAGAGCGAAATAAAAAGAAAAGAAAAAGAAAAGCAATGACACATCCGTTCTTTTCTGACGAAGGCTCACTATGGTCTGATGTTATTTGTAATAAAACCGGACTCAAGACGACAAAATATATCACAAAAAAAAGTTTAGGCCTCCCGACTTACATATGAAAGTTAAAGAAAACTACACATAAAAAAATATATAGATACGGTGAAGTAGCAGCCTAACACTCCTGAATGGCACCCTGTAACTGTCGACATAGGTCAGCAAAACACAAAGGTTAGTGACA
>NW_027173368.1:0-8791 GCF_018151085.1 Drosophila tropicalis | reverse complement strand
TATCTGCCGCTGGAGCCCCGACCACCTTTCGTATAGAACAGGCCGAAATAATCCATTCCAACGGATGTGAAGTGTTTTTGAAATGCAGAGAACCTCTCCTTGGGTAATAGTAGACCCATTTGCGCTTTAACCTGTTTTGCTTTGCGTCGTCTACACCACATACATTCGCTGATAATTCTTTTGATCTCGGTATTCATCTTCGGCATCCAATACTGCGACTTGAATTTATGTACGACGGCTGGTATTTCGGTATACTGTACTTCGTTGTGAAAATCTTGTAACATTAACTTTGTGAATACTTGATCTCCATCTAACACAATACGACTTGTCGCGATGACGCTGTTTATGAGTAGGATTTCATCTTCACTCATAGAAAGACAATATTTAGTGAGGCGTAAACCCCCTGTAATATTGACATTTTAGGCCTAGATTATGTCATTGTGAAAACATTCCGCTTGGACATGGAGATACCATTTTGATGGAGACCAATTATACTCCTCTACGACGATATCACCCCGACGGAGTTCCGTCTTACAACGTTTCGCTTTTACATTTTTTATAAATCTTTTGACCCAGGCTGTGGCTCTTACCAGTTTTTTGAACTTCGAGATTCTATTTTCCAGAATTTTAAATGGTTGGTCATATTGGCGAACCAGTATCATAAGCCCTGATTCGGTTGGTACCTTTGATTTGGCTGTGGCCACATCTTTTTATCCAATCCAAGAAAGGCTGGACCTTGTTGCCATCTGTCTAAGGCAACTTTTATGGGAGAATCTCTTGTTATGATATCAGCAATGTTTTTTATGGTTGGAACCCAATTCCAATCTGCCCTCTTGGACTTTTCGCATATTTCGCTTATTCTGTTATCCACGAAATTACTAAACAGTAATTTGGAGTCTGTCAAATTTTAGATGCATTTCGTTTTCAATAGTTTCCGCCAGTCCACATCCCATCACAGCTGCCAATGTTTCAAGCTTTGGAATCGTAACATGTTTCCAAGGTGAGACTCGAGTCCGAGATGCTATAAGCATGACGTCATATTTTGTTGCGGCTTCTGCACCCTTGTAACTTACTCGAATATATTCTACTGCAGCGTATGATTTGCTGCTAGCGTCGCAAAAAAGTGTAGTTCGACTTTCGTAGTAATAGATAAATGTTTGGAGTAACATCTTGGTATACTATCATGTATTATTTTCAGATCGTTTAACCTCTCTTGCCACTTTTTGCCATTAATGACATCATCCCATCCAATGCCAAGTTCCCAAATACTACGCGTCAAGATTCGACCTTGTATTATTACTGGAGTCACCATTCCCAAGGGATCATATATTGAGTTGACTGCTGCAAGCACCTTTCTTTTTGTGGGCATCCTTGTTTCATTCAATATGTCCTCGCTTATGCTGTGCATAGAAGTTGTTGAGAAAATAAATATGTCTCCATTTTCGCCCAATCGAATCGGGTATTCCCTGTAAGACATCAGGATTATTACAAATAAAATTTTGAATTTGAAAATGTCCCACTGCGAGTATTTTAATTACTGCATGAATTATCTCAACAGCTTCGCGAACTGTTGCTTTTGAATCCAGATAGTCGTCGACGTAATGGTTTTCAATGGTTTATCGCCGCATTGTGGTTTTTTACAAATTGTGCTATAAATGGTGATGAGGTTGCTCCGAATATCATTGACGTCATCTGGTAGACTGTTGGTGGTATTTGGGTATTCATATTTCTCCATAATAAGCATTGTGAGACTGCATCTTCTTTGGCAATTTGAACCTGGTTAAAAATTTCTTTAATATCTGCAGCAAAGTCTATTGTGTTTAATCTAAATCTTATAAGCCAATACGGCCCAGTAAGTAGATTTTCGTTCAAGGAGTGCCATTACAAATGGCTGCTGCGTCGAACACTATTCGAACTATTCCCGGTTTCTTAAGGAACCACAGTTTTTGGGATTTAGCCAAGTTGACATTAGTGACATAAGTCCATCCAAAGAAGTACGGTTACTATTACTATTACTATCCAGGTTATTTTTCACCAGTTGGACCACGTAGTATAACTTGTAACATTTTAAGAATTGCTGCTTCTTGGACTTCTTGAATGCATCCGCTAATATCTTGCGGCAAAGATTGTAGATGAGACTGTTTTGCCTTATGTAGTAAGCGATGAAGATATCGTTCACAGTTGTCGATCTTGCATTGCTCACGATTATTGCGTTGTCCCTTTTGAAATTTTAGACATGTGAAGCAGGCGTTACTTGTGCTTGCATAATCCCATCGTTTCTTCACTTCTGCCTTTCTGAATTTACTACATTTATCTAGGGAAGCTTGTCCTCATCCCAAATAAAATACTTGTGATCCAAATTTCTTTTGTGCTACGTTATTGATTGTAATTTTCTTCTTATAGAAACATATATCATCTTACAATCTCGACTGCTGCTGCGTCTTTTCAACAAATATGGAACAGGATCACAGCGTGTTTTATACTAAAAGAAACAATTACACAAATAGGAACTCGTACAATAATAATAGAAATTATAATAATAATTACCAAAATAAAAACCCAAATGACAATACTAACTATCTAACTATAATAATTATAATCGAAGAAATTATAACAATAGAAATTAGAGAGCTGCATGAGTAGTCAAAAAACCTTATTCGAATTGACAATGCTCAAAATGAGTTGAGTGAGTTCGAGTGCGAGGCCGAAAAAGTATGAGTGAGTGAGTGCTCTAGCACAGGACTCATACACACAAAGCTAAAACACATAAGAGAATTGAATGAATTGTGACAGGTAAAGAAAAGTGAGTTGGTTTCGAATGGATTCGAGTTGCCAAGTAGTTTTTCATTTCATTTATTTGTATAATAGAAAAGAAAGAGAGAAAGAGACAAAAACCAATGAAATGTAAACTGTTATTTTTTTTGCATATATTTTATTACATTTATTTCTATTTTATATTGGAATGCAAGAATATAATTTTATTTATATTTTCTGAGTTACTAGAAATAAGACAACGCTTTTCTGAAATCAAATTTCTAGCGTTGGAAAATGTTCGTTCCGAAGCTGCGCTGCTCGCTGGAATACAGAATATTTTGCAACTTGTCTTATAAAGCAGAGGAAAAAAATTTGCATGCAGATTCCACCAAGCCAATGGGTCAAAATCTTTTCAACGACACAAACGGAATGACTGTACAAAATTTGTAAGCTATAACTCGAATGAATTCGAATTCGAATTGTGTTAGCCAAATTTTTCATTCGGTTTTATACTTCATTCATTCGAACTTTTTTCGTTGAATGCTGTGAGTTATGAGAAGAAATATACATTCACACTCACACACATTCACTCTAGTATTAGCAAGCACTCACTCAATTCAATTCAATTCGAGTCCATTCATTTCTTTATATGTATTGAGTGAAGCCGAGCAGCTCTCTAATAGAAATACAAAAACTAATTATCCTCCTAAAACACAACAAAATAATAATGTTAGACTTACAAACGTAGAAGAAAATTCGGAAAACTCCGATTGTCCTCTGATGTAAAAAATCCAACAAATAAAATATATAGTTTAAACTGCAACCTTAATAGCTATATAACTTTAAACTTTAAATGTAGGGACAATAAAATTGTTATTAGACACAGGAGCTGATGTATCACTAATAAAACAAAAAATCAAAGAAGCCTTTGCAGTCCTTGGTAATAAAAATTTTAAATGTTCAAAATTTGTTTTCTGCAACTCAATTCATCAATATACAAACAAAACAATTTTACTCTCTATTTTTATTTATCACATATGTAAATTTCATAGCATACTCGATTTTTATGAAAATGTTTCTTCTAGTTCTTCTAGAGCTATATGATATAGTGGTCCGATCCTGATGGTTTTCATACTTAATTTTTGTCGGGTAATAAAAACCTCTTCTTATTTGTGCTGCACTTGACCAATTTTAGAAACAAGTCGGAGCGTTCCCTGTCTTTGACAAAATAAATAAACTCCCATTGGGTCAAGTACTAGTACAACCTATTAGCCATCAATGTGGAAGAACGTTTTATATAAAAAGGTTTATGTTTGCGAAATAATGGCCTACAATCATAGGAAATTACGAAGATTTCGATTAACGTCACTGTTTTCCACCGTTCGTTCCTATGGGAGCTATATGATATAGTCACCCGATCTTTATCAAATTCGGCAGTCATTAAAAGATATAAATTAAATTAGGAAATGTTTAATTTGAAAGCAATCGCATTAAAAGTAACGAAGTTATTTGCAAGTCACTGTTTTTGACCGATCGTTCCTATGGGAGCTATATGATATAGTCGCCAGAGCTGGATCAACTTTGGCACAGTCATTGACAGATATATGTGGGATGTGGATTTGCGATGTGCATCAATCCCACTGTACACGAAGACGAGAGACGAGACGACGATCAAAGAAAGAACATGAGCGTGTAAGAAAAAGACGATCAAGAGGGATGACGAACGAATCAGAGATGACGACGAGAGAGTTGGTTTTTGCGCGTGGAACAAGACGGACGTGTTTTGAGATCTTCCGTCATAGTGGGATGCAAGGTCAAGTCCCATAGACGGGTACTATAAGTCGAGTGTCAAAGCCGGACACTAAAAGTCGAGTACCATAGACGGGTGCTATAAGTCGTGTGTCAACGTCGGACACTAAAAGTCGATCGCCAAAGTCGTGCGTGAAAAGTCGAACCGTCATAGACGGACGCCAAAGTCGAGCCGAGCCAAACGTCGATTGTCATTTAGCATAGTGTAATCTCTATTAAGTCGTATTTTCATGTAAACCAGGGGGGTATAGTCTAGGGAGACTATAATTATATCGCAAGTAAAACCCCACATATTTTGGGTGCTCATCCGGGATAGATTCAAGTTAGAGTGGTTACAAAAGAGTTTCCCCACATATTTTGTCGTGATAGAAAGAGAGCGGGATACAAGAGACTACCCCACAAACATTTTTTATGCGTTCGTGCGGGAAAAGATTGAAAAAAAAAAAAAATAAATAATAAGTGATTTTTTTTCTCGAACAATCGTGTCGTATTAAGTCGGTCCTGCTCTGCTAGTGGTGAAATTAAAACATTAATAATTAATAATTAATAAGTGATACTTTGAAAACAGGTAAAGCAGACAATATCAGAGCATTACATAAATTTATCTATGAGAGCGAGGGAGATAGAAATAACCGCAAAAGAATTCGAGTATATGTACGACGAAATTTGACGAACGGTGATCTTGTTTTGATTTGCAATGTATTGGGAATCAAGTACAGTGTCGACGACCTAGCATTGCATATTTTCATGAATTTGCAGCTGAACAATTTGTTGGCATTACAAGACGAAGACGAATCAGACGACGAAGTAGAGGATGAAATAAACGACGAGACAGATCATGAATCGGTAGCTACAGAGAGGAACGTAGCAACAGAGAAATATTGGAGGAGCAAGCGAGAACGACAACGATGAGTACAGAAGAATAAACGAAGAGAGAGATAGAATGATGACGCCGCCTTTTGCCATTAGTTTTCGCGACGTGGAAGACGGCACTAATACTATTGCAGTAGAAGTTTGGATTAACGAATTCAATGAGCAAGCAACGTTGATGTGTTGGAACGATTTCCAAAAGTTTCTTTTCGCGAAGAAGGCGTTAAAAGGTATCGCGAAACTGTTTGTCTTGAGTGAGAGAGAAATAAATTCGTGAAACTCACTCGAAAAAGCACTGTTGAGTGAATTCAAATCGTGCGTGAGTAGTAAAGACATATGTACATGAGCAACTGATGAAAATGAACCGTAAAAACAATGAGTGCGTTTTTGAGTACTTTAACAGAATGAAAGATGTAGCTTCACGTGGACAAATAAAAGACGATTCATTAATAAGAATATTTGATTGACGGCATTGATGAAAAAAGTGAGAATAAGTCGATTTTATATGGAGCGAAAAATTTAAATGAGTTTAAAGAGAAATTAAAGCAGTATAAAACAATGAGTGAAAAAGAAAGTAAAAAAGACAATGGTAAAAACAAAAACGACGAAATCAAAAATACAGTGAAAGACAAAATGATGTAAGGAAATAATAAAGATGTTAAAAACGATGTAGTGTGTTACAATTGTGGAAATAAAGGACATTATGCGAAAAATTGTGATGATAAAGAGAAAGGTATAAAGTGCTACAAATGTAATAGATTTGGTCATATAGCCAAAAATCGTAATAAAAGAGATATGAACAGTCAATTTGAACCAAACACAAGAAGTTTTAAGTCGAAAGAAGAAAAAACCTGTAAAGTTATTAATATTGACAACATTGAGTGTAAAGCATTGTTCGACACCGGAAGTAAATTTTGTATTATTCGCGAAGATTTGTATAAACGTTTGAATCAACCGAAGTTGAGTAGTTTTGACGGGTTTCTAATTGGATTCGGTGGCGTAGAATCAAATAAGATAAAACCAATTGGACACTTTGTGAATTCCATTTTGATTGACGACCATACGTTCGTGTTAGATTTTCAAGTAGTTCCGATTAGATTGTTAGATGTCGAAATGATCTTAGGCGAGGAATTATGTTTGCTAGCTGACATTATATTTAGTCGAAATGATGTAAGAGTAGAAAAATTCGAAAAAGAAAGTGATGAAATAAAAATTCTAAAAATTGATGTCGCGAATAATAAAGATGAACTTGATATAGACGAATGTGCAAGCACAAGTGCTAAAAAAAGAGGTATTCGATTTGATATCTAATTATCAACCGGTAGCAATAAAGACGACCAATGTAGAAATGCGAATAATTTTAAACGATGACAGTCCGATATTTGCGCGACCCCGTAGACTTGCATTTAAAGAGGCAGAGTTCGTGAACGAGAAAGTCGAAGAATGGTTGGCTGAAGGCATAATTGAAGAGTCAACGTCCGAATACACAAGTCCGGTGGTACTTGTAAAGAAGCATGACGATTCCTACAGGCTCTGTGTCGATTTTCGCAAAATAAACAAGGTATGTGTGCGTGACCATTATCCATTGCCGCTCATCGGGGATCAGTTGGTTCTTTTGCAAGACGCTACGATATTAAGTACCATTGATTTGAAGAACGGATTCTTTCATGTGGCAGTTGCAGAATCTAGTCGAAAGTATACGTCGTTTGTGAAGCACTGTGGTCAGTACCAATTCAAGAGGGTTCCGTTTGGATTTACTAATTCGCCTGGAGTATTCCAACGAGTAAGATGTGTAAGATGAGTAAGATGACCCAGCATTCGGGTCGAATGCGTAATCAGAATGGCCGAATGTGAGATGTGGATTTGCGATGTGCATCAATCCCACTGTACACGAAGACGAGAGACGAGACGACGATGAAAGAGAGAACGTGAACGTGTAAGAAAAAGACGATCAAGAGGGATGACGAACGAATGAGAGATGACGACGAGTCGACAAGTCGAGTCCCATAGACGGGTACTATAAGTCGAGTGTCAAAGCCGGACACTAAAAAGTCGAGTACCATAGACGGGTGCTATAAGTCGTATGTAAAAGTCGGACACTAAAAGTCGATCGCCAAAGTCGGGCGTGAAAAGTCGAAGAGTCTTAGACGGACGTCGAGCCGAGCCAAACGTCGAGTGTCATTTAGCATAGTGTAATCTCTATGAAGTCGTATTTTCATGTAAACCCCATAGACTATAATTATATCGCAAATAAAACCCCACATATATTAAACTAATAAATGTTTAATTTGAAAGCAATCGCGTTAAAAGTAAGTTCGCAAGCAAACTGCGCTGCTGGATTCATTGTCCAGGACATTAAGACAAATAGTGCCTGAATAAAAAATGAGTTACAAATCGGTAGTCGACAAACAATGGACACTAATTGAAGATGTCCATAATGAGATTGATCGGCTAGCTGAAAATCCAGCCGAAGCCGGATATATTATAACTACGTTTGTGGCCGAAGAAAATACAATGCTGAAGTTCTGTGTGGCACCAGCAGACAATGTAGTGATACAATCACTGCCTGTATTGCAATCAATACAATCATTGCAACTACCCGAAATTTCCATTCCAAAATTTGATGGGGATTATCAGAAATGGCAACAATTCCATGACCTCTATAAAAGGTGGTTCATGAGTCAAATGTCTCCACAATAGAGAAAATGTGGTACTTAAAATCAAACCTTTCTGGAGAAGCAGAGAGATTGATACGGCACCTGGAATTAACAGAGGCCAACTACAACACTGCTTTGTCAATATTGCAGGAACGATTTAATAATCAACGAGTGCTAGTAACAGCCATACTGACAAAGCTGTTTGATCACCCAAATGTGGGAAATGAGTCAGCGTCTATAATTGAAAGCCTTAAAAAATGTAGGCGTTAATATAGAATCATCCAAATTTGACATAATGTATATACTAGATTCAAGAACAGAAAATGCTATTTTTCGGTAATACAGCTTAAGTAGAAATATTTTCTGCGACATATTTCCACCCCCTAGTGTTGAACCAAGTCTTCAGCACGATCCTTTATGTCGCGGGATTCCTGCCTTTTGGTGAGTTCGCTAGTATTAATTTCCATTCGATTCCCTTTTGTGTTAGTTCTCCGCGCGCTGCTTGCATATCTATTTCCTCTACAGCTTCTGTTAGTTCTCTTGAAGCACCTCTAAGATTAGTACCATTATCGGACCATAGTGTTTTAATTTGGCCTCGCCTTGCCATTATTCGACGGATTGCCAAAATGCGATTTCCACATGTATTGCTCTAGATGTTAAGCATGTAAATGGAACGCCATATCGCTTCCGCAGGCATTTAT